>NC_054537.1:18799382-19101882 GCF_017654505.1 Polyodon spathula | reverse complement strand
TTTGTATCTGAATACATGTCAAATAATATTTGTTTGAATATTTGGATATTTGTCCCAGCACTACTAATAATTTAGTAGCTGATTAATCCCAAAGCTGCTTATTCAGATATTTAAACAGCCTAGTAATTTAGCATCAACCACATGACTTGGTAACCCTAGGTCATTTTTTAAATTTTATTTATTTATTTATTTTTTACCCCATTTTTTGGCAGGATCTGGTCCATTTCAGAATTGAACTGATCTTAAATGTAGCCACAGCAGGGTTAGCAGAAATGCAATTCAGCACCCGCAAACACAGTGGATTTTGCACCGCATTTGTTCTACTTATGCTGCCCGTAAACACTAATCTGGGAACAGCCTGATCAAATTAACAGTACAGCATATTAATCAAATTAGCACCACAATTATAAAAGCACACTGCATTGACTGGTGAAGTATGTCACAAATTATCACTAATTTACATCAGTTATTGCAAGTTCTCATATCAAAAGAATAACCTCTTTGATGAATGGTTAGTAAAACCAGCTGATTTAATCCTTATCAGTGGGGGGGGGGGGCGTAAATAAAATGACGGGTAACCAAAACATTCTTACAGGTAATTACATGTGCGTAGATACTGTACACACACACAAACACACGCATATTCTTTAATACTGATTTGTAGATGTAAATATATTGTGATATAGAAATATAAAAGATAGGATATTGTCAAATACTTGGATTTTCTTGGGTTGGTCGACTCAAGCATTGAACCCCTCCAGTATGGTACGTATTTGAAATGATGCATTGTGGGGATACCTGGACACTGTCAACAGAGGGGTCAATCTACAAAGCTATCAAGCAACAAGCCCTTTCATAGACTTCTGACCGGCTGGTACTCTCCCAGTCTCTTAGAAGCTGTGAGGCACATGGACTTCGATGTGCGTTTAGCGGTTATGCTATCTCACCCTCAAGACTTAAGGGTTTGATTTGTCTTTAAATAAAATGAATTAAACAAGTATGTGTAAAGCACTTTGGTCATGAAAGGTGCTGTAAGAGTGAAAGTGGTTGTTGTCTGTGGTAAAGAGGTTACCTGATCCCCCATCTCTTCAGGGCTAGCGACAGCTCTGCTGACGATGGGCTTGATTGAATAACTCACTTCCTCTCAGTTCGAGAGGGTAAATGTGATTAATTGCATTGGAAGCAGTGACTGCTCTGCGTTTGTCTGATGTATGGGTGTTTATATTAAGGGTGGAAAATGAACTCTCCTTGCTTTACATAAATTAGCTAAAAAAGTGATGAATCAATGTCAGAGCTTGTTACATCTCGGATAATGTTTGTTTATCAGAGAGTTAAAACTACAAGATGTTTCATTGGTTATTTAACACTTCCAGAGGGCAGGGGACATTTTATTTGATTTTTGATTTTGTAAAACACCTATGTAGGTAACCGTAAAATGGAATTGATCAGTACTCCTGTGTTAATAGAGGCATCTTCTGCAGTGCCTTCTGTCTGGAAGGAGCTTGTTCTCCAACGTTGTAGAAACCATTGTCTTAAAGGGATACAAGCTACCAAAATAATGCCAGAAATCTCATCTGTTTGTGTTCTTCCAATAACTACATGGGTCTCAGATGTGGAGTTTTGAAAGAAACACACAATAGCAAACATTTGTTTTAAGTTTAAAACATGATATAGTAAAGCTCAAGAAAGTTCTCAGTTATATGACTTATTCTCAAGATATCTGTTAAACATGCCCTTCCTGGGCCATTTCACCTCAGCAGTGTCATCTGGGTCACTAGGGGAAGCAGCTGGTTGGTTAATGACAGAAAAGAAGCCACAACCTTGGGACTACATAGGCCGAACTGACCATCTAACTTAATTAAAAACACAAACAGGAAATATTTATTCTAATTCTCTCGGGTAAACAAATGCGTCTATATTCATTTAGATGTTGTGTTTTTTTTTTTTTTTTTTTTTTAATAGCTGTGATGTTAAAGCTCTTTTGAAGCATGGTATAGAGTCAGCAAAGCAGAAATCAAACGTGCTCATGCTTGACACTGGTTACTGGCCTGCCTGTGTGCAGCAGCATGTGAAAGCTTGTACTGTACTGCACCTGTGCATGAGTGCCCAATGCTCTGCTGTGTCAGGAAGCACTTCAGATGAGATGTGACATCTCAATGAACCACTCTCGGGAATCTACATAACAAGCTCTTCCCAAAGCAGCAAATCCAGCCTGCTTGTTTATACGAGAGATACAAACCTATTAGGGGTTGATTTGATCAGTCTAAAACCCTGTCAGGATAAGCAACAGCAGGATTTATTTAGATCATGTTTGGGAGGATAATCCCTGGATGCAGTCCAGTATGATACCCTAGTGCAGTGAAATCCTCTAAAAACAAAATCCAGACTGGCTTATTTGACGGTATGATTTCCATTACATGAGAGAAGGTGTTAAAACTTCATGCTGATTTGTCTTTCACCAAGATAAGCACCTACTAAGACGTAGCTTTACAGTAAACTAATGTGATCCATCTGCATCTCCGTCATTGCGTTTCTTTCCACCTGATGATGTTGATATCCTTCTTCCTGGTGTTGATGGCTAAAGTGTAATGCTGGCTCCAGGGATCAGCTCATTTTGCCTCCCCAGCACATCAGCACACACAACGGCTGTGATGCTGGCTCCGGGGATCAACCACAGTGCGGTCTCCCCAGAGCATCAGCATGACAACCGTCTGGATTGAGCTAAGTAGGGTACATCTCTGGGGTCTTCAAGTAGTCACCGTCCATTCTCTGTGTTTCGTCGACTAGCCCACGACACCTCAAGACGGCTTGACAGTGATTCTGGCATCCCAGCATCACCCCCTTCGGCCCCCACTCAACTCAGCCCATCTTACTTACACATACATCAGCGTTGCTTTCTTCCTATTGTGCTTGAGATCCCCAGCCAGAATCTTTCCGTCTCAGCCACAGCCAGTTGCTGCTTCTTTCTGCTGCTTCAGATAAGTTCTTCACTGTGCAGCGCAACTATTGGCCACTGAACCTGACATCTCTGAGAAACCGGGTTGTAGAGTGTGCCACAAATCCTCGACAACCCACCTCCACTGGGTAAATTCGGACTCTCCATCCTTGCTGTTACGCTTCAGCAACTTGTTGAGCATACCAAAATTTCTTCCTCTCATATGCCTCATCCACAGCATCCTCCCATGGCACTGTTAACTCTCTTATATGAACAAAGCTTGTTGATCCAGACCACAAGACAATGTCTGGTCGAAGGTTAGTGTTGGCAATCTCAGGTGGAAAAATAAGCCACTGACCAACATCTGCCAGTATTTTCCAGTCTGTAGCAGCTTCCAGTTGTCCTGGATGAGACTTTGTTTTAATACCTTTTCTTAGTGGTTGCTCTCCTGGATGGTGGAATATTGTCTTTTATGTGTAATGCTTTGAAGGAACTGGTGGAAACTTGGTCAGGTTACGCTTGTCTTCCAGTGCTTAGGCCAAACATCGCAGCACCTGGTCATGGCACCAAGTAAACCGTCCTTGGCCAAGACCCACCTTACATGCTGTCAAAATGTGCCTTAATGTTAATGAGCACAAAGGACATGAGGGATCCTCACCCACCCAGAGGTTTAGGTTCTGTGGTGATGGTAGAACATCATATGTTGATCTAATGAGGAAACTGATCCCGCTCTGTTCCATTGTCCATAGGTCTAGCCAGCTGATCTTGCGTTGTTCCACTCCCGTCTCATCCATTCTCCTTGCTTGGCCTGCGAAACGGCCTTGCAGGTTGATCAAACTGACCCCTATGTCAAGTAGAGTAGCATTTTGGTTTATGCCAGTCTGTGATAACGCTGAGGAAGATGTTCTTTAGTTAGGCCATATTTTCAAAGGGTATAATATTTGTTAAAAGTGTTTAGTCTTTTAATTACACGGTAACAGCTGTTGTTTTCCTCCTTTAAAAAATAGTTAGAGTTAATTAAAGATTAGAGTAAACCCTTTGAAAATATTTTTTTTTTTAAATGTATGATTTCTTAAGTTCTGGATTGAGTATTTATAAAACAAAACTCTGAGTGGCTTAGCTGGTAAAGACATGGTCGGGAGGTGTGTAGGATGAGTCACACATTTAGGGGAGCGCAGGTTTGTGTCCTCTCTGTGCAAAATCAACAATGTTCACTGGAGATTCCATAGGGAGCGTCGCTCTGGTGATGCCGTAGGTTAGGGAGGCAAAGTTAATATGGACTGAGGGGTAGATGTGCTAAAAGGCTGTCTGTCACAATAGTCGCAAACGAGTCGAAAGTCTAGGGTGAAATGTACTAAAGAAGCGCAATCTGTTAGCGACTTTTTAGGGAATGCTTTGCTACAGCAATTTTTCTTTGTGCAGCCTCAGATGAATATGTAATTATGGGCGTTCCTGCATAGATTCTCAAAAATGGGGTGAAGATAGTGCAAATGAGAGTTCTCATATTATAATGAGATGTACTAAAGCTGCTGGCAATTGCAACACTTAGAATTGTATTAGTTTGTTAAGAACTTTTGAAAGCACATTTTAAACAGTTGCAATTAGCAAACCTGCTCCAAACGAAGAATGTATGAAAAACACCTAACCCCTAACCATGGTCGCAGTGATTGTAGCAAAAACAAGTGATTTGTAGGATATGAGAGTCCACTTTATTTCATGTGTTGCGAGTTGTGCACATGCATTTTTGAGGCAAGCACCTGTGTTTCCCTGAAAGCAGGGTGTACTGGCAAGCCTTGAAAACAATTCTATGACATGTCTGGTTTCCCCAAAGTTTTGGAGCAATAGACTGCACACAATATAGGAATAGGAAACACGCCTATTAATGTGCAGGTGGTTTGTAATTGTGCACAATTTAGCACTGCATCATTGACTAACTAAAATAAAAACTGACAGTATACATTTGGCTTATAGGCTACTCATGATAATACGAATTAGTGGTATAATGCAAAATTTGGTCCCTTGAAATTCGTATTAATGAGAATTGACTGTCCTCCTGTAAGTATCATAAATTGTCAATGCGGCACTGTGATGTTTTGTGTTAATTGTCTAGGCGACTAACTAGACCATAAGAGGAAGAAGAAGAAGAATTTAAAAATGCTAAAATCATTTAGTGTTAAATTTTAAATAGTCTCTTTTTTGCATTGTACACCAAAGTTTACAATGCAGCAGCATGGTTTATTTTGTGTTACCGGTAGCCTATAGGCTAAAGTAAAAAAAAAAAAAGAAAAAGCGCTTGGTATT
This sequence comes from Polyodon spathula, assembly GCF_017654505.1. Taxonomy (NCBI): domain Eukaryota; kingdom Metazoa; phylum Chordata; class Actinopteri; order Acipenseriformes; family Polyodontidae; genus Polyodon; species Polyodon spathula. The sequence continues at coordinate 19,096,646 of NC_054537.1, read as the reverse complement.
AATTAGATTTTACTACTGTACTGTATAGGCCTACTGTACAGATTTATATTTTTACATAGTGCAATGTGTAGCCTACCCAAAACACATTAGTGTTATTTCAATGCAATGATTTATACATTTTTAAATACATTGAGCACTAATAAATGTGTGTAAGATTTATACTGTATTTTGTTTTAACAAACATGCCTGGTTTAGCGAAGGGCTACAGTATGATTATGAAAAGGTTTTTTTGATAGAAACACATTTTTTATTTGGGTGTGAAGGTGGGGGCACCACTGTAGAATCTGATGAGATTAAACTGCCTTTAGTTATTTATTCAAAAAAATGTAGCATGACTCTCGCAATGCTACAGATCTCACAGGACTCAACAAATATTTAAATTTGTATGTTGTGGCTCTCTTCATTAACATATCTTGTCTTAGTACATATGACAAAATGTATACTTTGCAAATTGTCACAATAAAAATGCAAACAGTATGTTTGCACTGCGACTAGCCCATCTTGGTATATCTACCCCTGAGTCATGTCTCCATGCTACAGCAGCCCCTACTCTGTTGTGGAGCTCCTGAATTTAAAGAGACGATTGGCATGGTGGTGGCATCAGAGAATGCCCGCTGACCTTCTGTTCTCATGAGCTGTTGTGGGGTTTCTGTAGGCATAATTGGACATTCTAAGAAATAGGAGTAAATAACATGCCCTTTTTTGTTTTCTGTTTCAGAGAAGAGACTCCAGATTAAGCCCAGGTTCTGAAACTCAGCAGATCGTTTCCAGCGTCCAAGCCATAAGGGACTGTGCTGCGCATCATCTCAGGAAAAAACAAGACTGGAGGCTGGATTCGGTAGACTGCATCTCAGGGTGTTTCCAAATAAATATTGTTATTTTATTCATATGTGGTAAGGCAATAAGCTGTTCAACTAGAAGAGAGGGATTTTAAAGCTGTATTTGAATGCCAGATGGGTGCGGAATGCACATGGATAAATAAAAGTTTATTGTGACAATTACTGGTGTGTTCGTAGTCACAAAAAATGTTAATTTCACAAGAAAAGCTGTCTTTCCCTCATTTGCTCCCACTCATTTTTACAGTTAAGTACCAAGCGATGGCAGTGAGCTTCCATTTTGCATGGTTTAAGGTGGAACTGTTTGCCAAATCAGATTCCGCTAAATAATATTATTGTATTAGTTGCTTCTAGAGTTGAAGGTTTTTGACTGTCACTATATGTTTACTCATCTGCAGGATTGATCCATATGACACACTGTAGTTGCGCTGGTGGTTTTTCTGTAAACGTGGCATACTAGATCTCTTAGCAGCTAATTAATTAATAATACTGACATCAGCTTTAGAGCTTTATTTACCTCTCGACTACAGAACTTCAATCAATCAATCTTTATTTTATATAGCGCCTTCAATAGTGGACCACCAACAAAAAGCGCTTCACTAGATGCAGTAACTACAAGAAAATCCATAATACTTTAAATACTGAGAAATGCATAATACATGATATATGGTAAAATAAAAACAATGCATAATACATTAAATACAGTGGAAAGTGCATAATACACAATAGTAGCATAATAAGTACATTAAATACAGACATAATAGCAAAAACTTGCTCTTTAGTCAAATGGTAACGCAGTTGTCTTTGAACTGTGAGGTTAGTGATTTGGTTCCAGACCCCGTCTTTCCATTCAATTCAATGGGCTGAGGTGCCATTACAATTTTTCCTTTTGAGAAACACCCCAAAACACTGCCTGGGTTGAGACTGAGAAGTCACTGCATTTCTTTCAGTGTTACTGCACATTCATCTGCTGCATAGCAGTTTCACCCATTCTGGGTTCTACTACAAGCTTGATTAGCCACAGTGTATAGGTAACAAGCTCAACTGTGTCTTAATAGCATAGTAAAACCGGGAATGCTATACAATGGGAGTCTTATTGCCATCCCTGTGGATGAACAATTTCCTTACACGCCCTTGTTTTTGTGCCAGTCAGTGTACTGTTGATCCGGTACTTGACCCAGCAGCAGCAGACTGCTTACGCTGCACATTGCTGCCCTATGAACACTGGAGATTCCGTGGAATGTTGCCTTCCTTGTTTATAATGTTCTTTGTGTGAAATCATCACGTCATTTCTGCTGGGGCTTTTTGTGACTAAAATTTACCAATTGATGTGCTTAGCTTTGCCACATTTAATTGCAGTTATGCTGTCACAGTTCTTCGCCAAATTATACAAGCCTCTAAGAAGAATGTCATCATCCACATCACTGGGGAATGAATATTTCTTTATTGATTTCTTCTGTCTCTCTACAGCACCCATCTCCATGCAGATACTGAAAAACAGTTAAAGTGTTTGCAGCGAACAAAAATCACAAATCTTCCCTGTCATGAACTTCTACACACTGTATAGGTTTCAGATGTGCAGTTTATCTTTTTTCATTTTAAAACATACCTGGTAAGTATGTTAAAGAAAAGTTTGCTTGACTTGCCTTCTACAAAGTCTGTTACTGATTTACTTCAGAGGTCATTTCACTCTAGTAGTGTCTTCTGGAACAAAGCATGATACTGGCTGAAGACATGTCAGTTGTGAGGGGAAGCAGCTGGTTGGTAACAGAGAGGAAAGAAGGGGTGCGGACAATGTCACTGGAAATGGAAATGAAAGTGTCATTAACCTAGTGTAGTACCAGATATCTTTTTTTTTTTTTTTTTTTTTTTTTTTTTTTTAATGAAAACACATATTCACTAAAAACTGCACATTTTGGACCTATAATGCGAATAGATCTGGTGGGGAAAATGTATGGAACTACTTTGTTAGAGAAAATAAAAGCTTTCAGTGTGCTCCAATTGACTGCAATATAAATCCACCTTCAATATTAAAGCCCTCATCAACACTGTGACATAGTTTCTTATTGTACCCCAACGCTAAAACAAATCTATTTATTGCACTGAAGAAGGCACTAGCCAGAAACTTTGTCTGCTTCTTGTAGATTTGCATTATAATTTAGACAGCGCATTTTAAAGTTATGGGTGTGTTTTTTTTTTGTTGGTTTCTTTTTTGGATTTTTTTTAAATAATTTTATTATTTACAGTACAATTTCAATACTATAGCAGCTTTCATTATAACAATTCCTTTGTTATCCTGTGCAGGGTGCATTAAGGAACTATTTTGAAAAAGTCAAAATAATTGTTTCTTTTGGGAAGTCCATTGTGCTGGGGACCGCTTGTGTCTTCTGGTTTTCATTCCAACTGAGCTCACAATTCCTTAACTAGACCCTTAATTGAACTGGTAAAGTGCTTAATCATAACTTTAATTGTTTTCAGCTCCTAAAGAGTTCTGGTTACTTGTAAAATATTATAGCTGAAAACAATTCAAAAGGTCTAATTAAGCACTTTATCAGTTCAGTTAGGGGTTGGGAACCACTGCTCTAGAGGAATAACATTAAAAAAAAAAGCTTTTTAAAGTAAAGTACTTTCCAACTCCAAGGATTAACAGTGAGCGTTCCTTCTTATAGGCGAGAGGAGTGATAGCAGGGGCACCTGGACACCCGTCTGGCCCTGTTACTCCTCTAGGGGGCTCTTGAAGAGGCAGGGAAGGTCCTACAGCCTTTCCCAGGCCCAATGCAGCATAACTGTACCCCTGCTGGTATGACTGACAGGGGATGCTTTGGAACCTGTCCCCATGATAACCCCTTAATGTCTAGTTTCCACCGATCCAAGGAGCTCCTTATAAACCATTTAAATTAGATTTTTTTCAAGTCGATTGTTAAGAAGTGGAAGGTATACGGCACCACCCAGAATCTGCTTAGAGCAGGCCGTCCTCCCAAACTGAGCAACCGGGTAATAAGGGCATTGGTCAGAGAAGCCACTATGCTATGGGGATGCTTTTCATCGGTAGGGACTGGAAAGCTTGTCAGGGTAGAGGGCAAAATGGATGGAGATAAATACAGGCAAATCCTTGAGGAAAACCTGCTTCTGTCTCCAAAAGACCGAAGATTGGGACGGAGATTCACCTTTCAGTGTGTTTATAATGTGTTTATTAACATTGGGTGAAAGGCAGCAGGAAGAGCTTCCCTAGCTGCTTTTCTTTTTTTGCTTATTCCAATCCTCTCTCAATACCAGCAACAGATATTTAACCAGTTGTATTGACAATTTTTCCTCTTTTATTTGAGGTCTTTTTCATCTCCCTTTTTCCCTTTTAATTTCATTCTGCTCACTAGATCTATCATTTTCTTGTTACTGTTCTCAACTCCACCCCGACAGTGTTTGACACCCAACTGCAACCGTGATCATCATTTTTCTTTTTTCTAAACTTTGACAACTTGCCAACTAGAACGGATTTGTGTTGACCAAGCATTTCAATAATTGTATCAATTTATTCTTTCTAAAAATTGTTTTTCCTTGGCGTACCTGTCATTGTATGTAATTACGTAATTGATTACAGAGTTACAGATTTTTCTCAACGAAAGGTAATTGCAAGCTCCTGGCAAGCACATCACAGTCGCAGAACTTTTATGGGTTCCTGGATCGTGACATAGATAATCTATACATTGAGAAAACCTCATGAAAAATACAATAGATTCCACCTTTTCTTACCACAAAACGAATACTATACTAACTGAAGACCTTTAGGCTAGCAACATGCAAGGAAAATATGTGTTACTGGGTAGATAGCTAAGTGGAACTGCAAGTAGGGCACCAGGGCCACTATCAATCAATGAATGTTTAATTGACCCTCTCAAAATAAAAACCATGTTGATTAATAATTAATTGATTAATTGTTTCATCTCAAGTTGACACCAGCAGTTCCTTTAGTAAAAATCTTGTCTGAGCATTTCACACGCAGGATGTTATTTGTAATACACAACAATGTCAATTTAAATAAAATATAATACACTTAGGCCCAGATTTCTAAAAGGATTGTGCATGTTTTACGACCGTAAAACGGGCGCTGACGTATCTGAATTCTTGGATGGGATTTATAAAACACACACAGTTAATACGTGATTTGCTGGGGCAATGTCTCTGTGCGCTTTAGCCCTTGATGCATATGCAAGTCTGGGGTGTTTCTGAACGAAACCGCTTAAATTGGGAAGGGATTTTGCAAATGAGGTCTATTAAATATTCTGTCTAATTTATTAAAGCTGCCGGTAATTGTGGGCCTCATATTTGCGTGATTATTTTAAGAACTCTGAAAAGCAGGCGTTAATTTGCCGCAGTCAGACAGTGGGCTATATTAAAGGCAAGGTGATGTGGGAGACTTGTTTTCAAGGACAATGTAACATTTAATAACATTTTGCAAAGAGCTCATTTTTTAACCCTTCTGATCAAGTCAGTTTGTAAATTACGGTTTGTAATACCAGTACTGTATTGTTTTGCAAACTCTAATTTTCAATTCATGGTTCATAGCTTACATGACAAAACAGTCTGGAAATAGAGAATATAGAATCCATGTAAAAAAAAAAAAAGGTTCTTGGAAAGGACTCTCCACAGTGGCAAAGCAAGGATCTAATGAGAGCTTTTACTTCTTAGAGTGTAGGCATTATTAAAATGGAACGATATTCCGATGCACACGAAAGAAAAAGTCTCATATACAATGAGGGTTCATCCTCCACCATTATTTTAGTAATGTCTACAGAATGTATTTTTTGTAATATGGCATTCTGATATGGAATGGGTTACCTAGCCATGTTGATGCTGAATAATTTGGATCATTTAAGACCTGAAAGGTTTAGATCAATCAGCTACTAGGATCCGGACGAGCACTGATTGGCACTGATAAACGAATAAACTTTCATTTGTAAATTACTTTATGTTCTCTCATGTATTGACAAAAAAAGGGTAACTTTTTTTAAACAGGTACAACTGCTTAGTATTGTTTTCCTGAAGCACAACTAAACAATTGTACAATGGGATTTGTCTTATTAAATATTTATAGTACAGATTGAGGTATTTAGTAAATTTCACAATTAGGGCAAACACATTTACATGTAAATAAACAGCACAGTAAATTATTTTAATGTGAAACATTTCTAAATAGTGACAGTGACATTTCAATGGATGGCAATCTTTTTTCTATCCCTGTAATGGTAGTTTGTAATACCAATAAAGAAATGGAATGAGAGGAAAGACAACCTCAGCCAATTAATGCTTCAAATCTGCTTAGAAACTAAGAAACACAAACAAATTAATCACAAAGAAAAAATCAGAACAGCTTGAAATGTTTAATGTCAAATGAGTAATTCTTCAGCATTGTCTTCCCATTGTTTAGCAGGTTCAGTAGATCGGAATAAACCCTTACAATGACATTTGTACAAATAGTATTTTATTAATGTTTATGCAATGTACGGAATCAGCAATTGTCCTGAACCCACTGGGTCTGAGGGACCATCACCTGGCCTGTTGGACGAGGCAGTGCCAAGGGGTAGCTGCGAGAGGGGACTCAATTCTGCCCAGTTGTGCTGTGTTCTCTTTGAAATATGGTGAGGAATACCAAGCTCATTCTTTTCCATGGAAAGCATGTGAGACTTTTCCAGAACATGGAACTGTTCAGCAGTAAACAATGCAGTGGTACTGAATCATAGCATACTTGTTCATAATGTTCTTATGTTCTTGCATTCTAATGTCTTGCTCATCTACTAATCCTTCCAGTGCCTTAGGTTGACATGGATAGTCTGTCAATCAAGGGTCATGTTCAACCAAGCAACATTACCCCGTGTCCCTTTTGATAAAAATTGGTTTGTTCTTTGCTTTATGGGATGTATGCAGATACTTCAGATACAGACCTTGAGCTGAAAAGCCACTGCTGCTTCCTGCTTCCCGCTCACACCCTGAGCTGCAGTTCAAACTCATTCCAGTGGTCGAGCTGCCGTCACACTGGCACCAGGATACAGACATCTTTCTTAGAAATATTTGCCTGCTGTGAAATCGTTACTAATAATGAAAATCAATGATGCTCATAAAGTTAATACAGTAAAAGGTAAAGCATTGATTAATAGTCCTTTTAACAACCAAAAAAAAACAGATGCAAGGTGTGTTCTGTTTCTTTTGCCTCTCCTAATTAATTTTTAATTGCTCGTTAACGCAATGTTCTAGACAAGTGGAAATTAGTAAACGGAAAATTAAAAATTCCAGATAGAATTGAAATGTAAGGTTGAATGAATAAGAGCCAACTAGTCAATATTACATTTTCTTCATTGTGATATATATAATATAAATTGTGACGATAGATATCTGCTGTAACTTGTGTGCCAGCCTCAAACCATCCTGCTGAAGTCAGCACATTTTAATTAAGATGAATATTTCAATATTCTTCCCAACGTGGGGAGAGCAGGCATCCTCTACAGAGGATCTGACTAAGGAGGTCAATCATAATTTCTATCTTTCTCGGTAGACTGTATGAAAGACGTACAGACGAGAGCTGAGCACTGCTACCAAGTCATCTATTACAATCACACTTTGTTTTGCAATCACACTTTTTCATATCCCCGCAACTGCTGCTTGCATTTCTTCAAGTTGTTTTAGCCACCTATTAGTAGCGCCTCTTTCAAATTGATAAGGTATTGCAAAGTCAGTAACACTACTGTAATGTTGGAATGTATTTTTTATTAATGTATGTATTATTTAGTAAAAGTTTAGCAAAGTAAAAGAGAGAGATGCATATTCTTATTATTACTGATAAGTAGATGTAAAGTTATGTATGTGTGTAGTTAATATTTGTATTATTATAAATATAACTAAATTATTCTGGACATTTTGTACTAATGCTACTGCAGATTTGAACCTGCGTGTTTGAAAGCATATTGGTCATTAGAGGAAGCAGCTGGCTGGTTACTGACAGGAAAGTTTTTGGCCCTGAAGGGGGGGTGGCAGGCCAAAAACTTGGAAAATGACCAAGAAAGTGCAAGAGTATTTGTAGGCAAGGCCTGCAAACAGGCCTCATGTTTTAAAATGAAAGTGCATTCTTTATTAGAAGAAGATTAACCTATATCGGTGTCAGTGCCCAGCCAGCAGGCGATATGGTGGGTCTGTACATGTGTGGGGTTACATCTAGGAAAATGCTTCACTTTCTGAGACTTGATGGAAGTCTGACAGCTGCAAGATAATTGATGGAGCTCTGACAGCTGCAAGGTAAAAACACATTGTGGCTCATCATGCAGTGCCATCCAGAGCCTGGTCATTGTTGCTAATTTTATATTTTATCATGACAATGATCCAGAACTTGCTGGTAACCTTGTAAAACGCATATTTGGAAGGAAAACAAGCATGCAAATCATTGCTGACATTGTATTAGTCTGCCTGAAATCCTGCAATGGATATGGAGGAGGGGAGCTGGCAGTAGACCATTAAAACGGTGGAAATGGCTCTAGTAGTCTTGCTGGATCTTTTGGAGCAACATTCCTCATCAGAACATTGAAAAAGAGCGTGACAGCGCAGAATGCAGGGTTGATACATTTTACAAACCAGTCTGTCTTTCTAAACCAAACCAATGGGTTCCTGGCTAGTATGGGGCCACAGTGATAAGATGAAACAAGCCCTGAACATTTTTGGCTCCCTATCATGCTGTAGCGCCAGAGCCAATGATCCCTGTGGAGTCTTCAGCGAAGACCAGCAAGTTCGCACAACCAGGAAGTGAACCTGTGCTGCCCTGACTGCATGACTCACCTTGCACACCACACGGCCGTGCCTTTCCAGGTCAACCAGCAAACCTGCTATGTACTATTTTTTTTAGTTGTGAGTTAAGAACAGATCAGTTGTCATCATCACTGCATGTAAATGTTTTCTCTCAAATTATGGGTCAAGGAATCAAACCCCCCTGTGTGTGGGATAAGCCATCGCTTGTGTAGCAAGCCCAATACCAGTCATTCACGAATATAATGCATTCTCAAAATATGTGCAAGGTGCAGGGAAAAAAACATCTAAACACATTCAGGGTCAGGTATCTCCTGCAGCACTGTGAAAAAACAATGAAGGAAGAACTCTGGTTTTCTGGACAAAGAGAGAATGGGTGAAGGGATGGGAGAAATCACTTTTCACAAATGATATAGGCTTGAAGTATATGAAAAAAATACATTCACTTCATCATGTTGAATAATTTCTATAAAACAATGAGGTAGATTACAAAGTTGCAGATCTTTTCTGTTACTCTATAGTTCTGAAGTTATTCTGTTTTGCTCATATTTTTAAGGTTTGAGGATAATACGGCCTCAATTGGTTAAGATGAACCCACTTGAAAAGTGCATTTTTGGAGTACTTCTTGAATTTGATTTGATAAGCTACAGAGGACACTTTGTCTCTGATTTTGTGAAGTCCAATCTAACTAGGTAGGATATTTTGAGAGGTAGGAATTATATACTTTCCTTTTTTGTTACTATGGTTTGCTATAAGTCTTCTATAAGCTATTTGTTTAGGCTGTGTTTTTCATTGATGGAATACACTCCAGTTTGTAAAACAGCAGGTTACAGTCAGTAAATACTTATTTCCTTTAGATGACCTTTTACTGGGCCTATCCAGTCTATCAGGATGTCAGACCATGCTGTATGCCTAGGTTGAAACTGAAAAAGGTTATGCAACATCACTGTTCATATTTGGCCAACAAGCTACTTGCTAAAGTGTCTTGTATGTGTTCTTGCCCCCTGTGACCCCCGTACGGTTCGTCATGTGAATGCTGTAGCATTACTCCTCTGTGTCTCAAAGGAACGACCCATTTAGGTGCACAGTATCTGCTTTATCAACTGTGACTAGTAAGTTCTGGTTATAGATGATTTTTAAATCCTGTAACTCACCATCAGAAATTACAGGACCTGACACAAGTCTTTAGGACTTTTCCTTTTATACAGTAGCTCCTTTTGTTAGAGTCAGCTAAATCATTCCCTCTTATGCACATAGTTTGACTGTAATCAGTACATTTCATAGGCGTAATCAAGATACATCAGACTCATTTGAATAGTCTATGTGGTCCCCCATGAGCCACACATGGGGTCTGTAGGTGATCATCAATGCATTGAATGGTGTTTTCAACGAGACTGTTAAATACTAATGTACAACTTTGTCAAAAACATCTTCGGCAAAACGCCCGCCAGGGGGCGCTGTTACAGGAGACAGAAAACCTCAGGCCTGACTGTTCAAAGGGTGCAAAGGTAAGTCATTTTCGCAATGCCACTGAATGCTGACCCTAAAAAAGGCACAGGACAGCATTGTAAACCATAACGAAGTATGGTAAAGCATATTAACAAACATGGCAAATCAGGGTAAATGCATAGTATAACCATGGGAAAAGCATGGGAAAACTGCAAAAATACAGAGTTGCATACCAGTCACAAGACAGACTTGGCAGTATTCTTGTATTTACAGTGTACAGGGTTTGTTTATGTTAGGGCCAGACAAGCTCATGCCTCTTATCCCTGATCAAGAACATTGAGAAAGGACCAACCATTATGACACGAGGTGCAGGGCACCCAAGATTAGAATCATACTCTTAGTCCTGTCTGATGGATCATTAGAAGTCAGGTCAGGGCTTGTCCAGGTGTACGCGTCTTTATGCACATGAGGCACTGCTCTTGGATTTCCCTGACAGTAAAGGAACTGCCTGCACTAGGATCTAACAAAGGTGATGTTCTGGTTAATTTGCATACATAATGAGATCAGAGCTCAGCTAGCAGTTTATACTGAGCTAATGTAATTTACTTTAGGCATGCTCTGTGTAACGTGGCTCATCCAATCCTGAAAGTCCTGATACCAGTCAGGAACCTTTACTATTCTTCCAAACAGATTTGTATTCTAGCAGGATGGAAACCTAGCAGATACTCAAGTCATTTTCAGAGTGGTCCTGCCCCTATATAAAGTCAAAGGGGAACAGCAGGATGATGGTAAGTCAGGGCAGCCAGACATTGTCCTCCTAATCTTTTTCAAGCAATCTTTTCTGCCCACATGGTTAATGTATCATGCTAATGTAGGCACCCACTACTGTGGTGGTTGATCCGGTTGGCACATACTGGCCTGGCCAAACTGACCTAGTCTGATAAAGCCACCATTGTTAAAGCAAAGCAGAGTGCCCATTTGGAATAGAAATATATTGCAGTATTTTTCAAAGCACAAGAAATATTTTTCCATAATATACTTCACATTATATCTTTGAACTCTTCTGTTATAGGTATGAGCCTTGTTCTTTCGGTGTTCCTTCATTCCTTCGTTGAATGTCCATGTTTTTTATTTCGAGTGTGTTTTTCTTGTACCGTGCTTTCAATGAGACCAGAAAAAAAAAACTGCAGCGGTGTACCACAGGGATCAGTATTAGGTCCTCTGCTATTCCTAATCTACATTAATGATTTAGATTCTGGTATAGTAAGCAAACTTGTTAAATTTGCAGACGACACAAAAGTAGGAGGAGTGGCAAACAACGTTGCAGCAGCAAAGGTCATTCAAAATGATCTAGACAAGATTCAGAACTGGGCAGATACATGGCAAATGACATTTAATAAAGAAAAGTGTAAGGTACTGCACGCAGGAAATAAAAATGTACATTATAAATATCATATGGGAGATATTGAAATTGGAGAAGGAATCTATGAAAAAGACCTAGGAGTTTTTGTTGACTCAGAAATGTCTTCATCTAGGCAATGTGGGGAAGCTATAAAAAAGGCTAACAAGATACTCGGATACATTGTGAAAAGTGTTGAATTTAAATCAAGGGAAGTAATGTTAAAACTGTACAATGCACTAGTAAGACCTCATCTTGAATATTGTGTGCAGTTCTGGTCACCTCGCTATAAAAAAGATATTGCTGCTCTAGAAAGAGTGCAAAGAAGAGCGACCAGAATTATTCCGGGCTTAAAAGGCATGTCATATGCAGACAGGCTAAAAGAATTGAATCTGTTCAGTCTTGAACAAAGAAGACTACGTGGCGACCTAATTCAAGCATTCAAAATTCTAAAAGGTATTGACAGTGTCGACGCAAGGGACTTTTTCAGCCTGAAAAAAGAAACAAGGACCAGGGGTCACAAATGGAGTTTAGAAAAAGGGGCATTCAGAACAGAAAATAGGAGACACTTTTTTACACAGAGAATTGTGAGGGTCTGGAATCAACTCCCCAGTAATGTTGTTGAAGCTGACACCCTGGGATCCTTCAAGAAGCTGCTTGATGAGATTTTGGGATCAATAAGCTACTAACAACCAAACGAGCAAGATGGGCCGAATGGCCTCCTCTCGTTTGTAAACTTTCTTATGTTCTTATGTTCTTATGTTTATAAAAGTTTCAGATAGGAAAGCATTATGACATGGGAAGGTGTGCATTAAAGCAATGTGTTTAATGTACCTATGTGTGAACATGAAGAATACAAGAGCATTATTTCTTCCAATAAGGTGCTTTATTACCATGGGGGCATATAATCTAACTATATATATATAGATAGATAGATAGATAGACACCCCAGTTCTTCTACCTGAGCTGGTCTCTGTTTAAAATAAGAGGCTACTAAATCCATGAGCAGTGCTTCAAATCCAAGAGGTCTCTTTTGGGGCAGCAGTAATAACAGAGACGTAAATGTTTTGAAGTGTAGCTGCAATTAGTGCAGCTTCATCAGGGACACTCATGTTGTCTCTTGGGATAGGAGTCATGCACAGCTACTCATTAGTGGGGAGGTGAATGATGACATTACAGTGAGGGGCCATGGGTGTTTTTAAAACAGTCCTAAACTGACCTTTGTGTGGTTGTTTCAATTTCCCACATGGCACAGGAGACCCGACGGTCAGGGCGGCGTCCTCTGATCGCACTACCAAGCCAGCTTCCTTTTTCACTTGGAACTCGAGAACCGATATCAATGAGGTGCCAACCTCTGGAGGACAGAGGTCAGCCCTGCAGGTGTCTGCCCTGAGCTTACTGGGCACCTGGCCAGCATAATTTGCTGCAGTGTGATGATGAGAAACATCCCCTGCTGGTTTTGCCTCCCTAACACACGAGAGCTCCAGAGCCAATGCAACACTGCCTTCAGAGTCTACAGTGAAGACCTGTTTACGTCACACAGCCAGGATACAAACGTACGCTACTCTGTGCACCACATGGCTGCACTTATACCAGATGAGCCACTCGGGGACCCCCCAAATTTATATATTTATTAAGTGGAACAGTGGTTTGGTGTGATCTCTAACATGGAAATGGCGCTGGAACAATGTCTAAATGACTTGTGCATCTGTGCCTTTATATTTATGTTGATCAGTACTTTTCTATAGTTCAATAAACATTTTACAGGACAAATTAAAACTATGGATTGTGTTATATCTGTTCACATAAATCTGTCTTGCATTACACAACTGCATCAGAAGTATTTGCATTTGAAAGTGAAAGTAATCAAACGTATTTGCATTTTGTGAAGTCTCAGTTGCATTTGTATTTAGATGGAGCTGAAGTGCATACAGTTGTTTTTTCATTTGCATTTGTAAGATTTACAGGTATTTTGCATTTGCACAAACTGGCCACCCCTCAAGGCAAGTGACCATCTTAACCACTATACAAAAGAGCCGGGCTCATCTGCATTCGGGGCTACAGAGCTTTTGACCTCATCTCATCTCACTAATAGGGGACAGAATCCGTAACGGCAGTGCATCACACAACAATGCCTGTTACATTTGCATGCTGTTCCTTCTACAGTGAGCTTGTTGACAGTAGTAGGCATGTTGATGTGGATCCACAAGAGCACCCACCATTAAGAAAACACTGCAAATTAAACATTAAGGGGGTGATGAAGTATAGGTGTAGTGCAAATAATTGCAGATGCAAAATTTAAATTGCATTGCGGCCAGGCAATTATTTTGCACTACACCCTATGCAAGGTTAAGAGCAATGCAAATTACTCAACACACACAAATAATGATCTGCAATTATGATAATGAGGTTCTCAATGAGCGCATTTGTCTATTTAGCGGCTGCACTTGCAGAGTTAGGAGTACAGAAAGCAGTTGTAGCTGCATGACATTTGTGGAGCACGAAAATACAAACCAAAAAAAAAGAAAGTCAGACAAAGGGCAGCAAAGTCCTCTTGGAGCATGGAAAAGAAAAGGAAAGTTTTCTGAGAAGGAGTTGAAAGTCCTTACAGCTGAGGTCACTCAGCATGAAACGGAGCTGAATGGAAAAGCCTCAGCCAACATTAGTTATGCTAGTATCCTTAGAAAATAATATGTATTGACCTGCTCTTTTCAGAATAACATCCAGAAATTTCCCTAGCACTCTGGAAAAGGTAGATTGGGCTATCCCTCCAGACATTCCAACTGTGCGCTAAAAGGAACCAGAGGCTAAGTAGTGCAGAGAACACATAACGTTCACATGTGCAGGGATAGTGGTCCTTAGATTAACGCTGGGGTCTAGCTCATCCTTCAGTTGAAAAATGAGGTCAAGGATGACCTGCAGAGTTAGGCAATAACCGTATCCTCCAGCATCCCAAACAAAGTGATCCTGGGATTGAATATGCGGGTTCTTCTTCGTCTTGCCCTTCTCTTCTGAACGTGTTCCTGTCTCTCCTCAACAAGAGCCAAGTGTCACCGTATCAGGAGGTCTACCATGGCAGCCAAGCCAATGACAGGTCTCTGCAGGTGTGTGCTTTTATACAGATCTTAGTTACTCGTTTTTACAATGGTTTGCATCTTGTAAGAAGCAATGTCAAGTTTTGGAGTTTCAGCAATTGCTTAAGTGCAAGGCAAAATCCTTAGATTATAATGTTTGCGCCTGCTTAGTGTCCAGATTCCACCCAATTGCATGCTCTTTTCTTCATTTGAATGCATTTCAATATAATTTCAATGGATTAATGATGGCAAAGTGCAAATTTGATAATGGGTGAGGAACACCAGATGAACATCATTCTTTACATACACCACATTTTTTGCAGCTGCTAAGCATGATTTACGGCTGCATCATGAGAGTGTTTTGCACCTGCAAATCACTTTGTGCGTATCCTTACATCACCCCCTATATTTTACAAACAATGTATTAATGTATATGACTAATACAATGTATGTTTCCAAACTTTTTGTTTACCACTAATCATTGTTGCAGATCCATTGCCATTGTATAAATGTACCCGGGGACCAGCCCTCTTGTAATCAGATAGCCCTCGGCTGTGCATGCCTCACATATGCACTGTTGGAAATGAACGATTAGGAAATAACAGTCTGGTGATACGATGAAGGTATTAACATTCTCTCACATGGCTGGTATTCACTGGGGGAGGTCTTAATCATCCCAGTACAAAAGATCAGTATTACAATATGTAGGGGGACTTGATTGAAATCTTTTAAATCTTAAAAGGAATTAACCCTAACCAATATTTTAAGAGCAGCACAGAAACTAGGTTCAGAGGACACACGGTTGAAAATGAAGTGGAGGTAGACTTAGCACAGTGGGTGCTTACTTTAAAGTGATGAGGGTATGGAATGGATCACCTAGCACAGTGGAAGCACAGTGAAAACATGGTAAAGCATAGGTAAGCATTGTAAAGAATAGTAAGGTAGCCTCTGGCAAAGCCTATGGCGATGTTTCTAGAAAACTGGTTATTTGATTAATAGATATCTCTCTTTTTATTTTGGCTAACAATGTTAGGCAGAACATATTAAGCACATAGTACACAGAGTATCACATCTATGATCTGTAGTAGACTCCATTTATTATGAACTTTAATACCTCAGAGTTAAAACCTGACTTTCCCTAATCATGGGGTGGAATATTCATGTAAAATAAACGTATTAAAAAATAAATGAATGCAAAGTGCATTAAATAAACTCATAAAATAAAAATGGCTACACCGCCCCAGGGGAGGTGCACATCGAAGAGCTTAGAGAGCTTTATTATTTATTTATTTATTTATTTTTCTCAGCAGAGAAAAATCAGCAGTTGTATACAAAAAATATATATCAAGAATTACTGTACAATTAAGAGAAAGATACAAAATACAATGACTTCAGTCAGGGTAGTTCAAGAGCAGATAACAGTGCTGACAGTTACATCAGCGTTACTTACAAGTGCAAGTGAAATACAAAGTACTACAGATTGGGTTCAGTGCAGGATTAAATACAATAAAATAGGGAGCAGATAAATGCAAGTTAAAGTACATTGAAGGCAGAGTGCTATATTGTCCAGAAGGGAAGAGTTGAGTTTTCCAGGTGTTGTCTGAAGAGGTGTGTCTTGAGCAGGTGCCAGAAGGTGGTCAGGGACTGGGCAGTCCTGACATCCATAGAAAGGTCGTTCCACCACTGCGGGGCGAGGATGGAGAAGGAGTGGGCTCTGGAGGCAGGGGAGCATGGAGGCGGTAGAGCCAGTCTTCTAGTGCAGGTGGAGGGGGAAGGTCTGGTCAAGGCATCGGTAGGTGAGTACAAGAGACTTGAACTGGATGTGAGCAGAGCAGTGGAACAGCGTGGGATAAGCGAAGCAGAGAG
Organism: Polyodon spathula; assembly: GCF_017654505.1. NCBI lineage: Eukaryota > Metazoa > Chordata > Actinopteri > Acipenseriformes > Polyodontidae > Polyodon > Polyodon spathula. The sequence continues at coordinate 19,080,237 of NC_054537.1, read as the reverse complement.
AACACTAGGCGAGCAGCAGAGTTCTGGATGAGCTGGAGCGGGTGGGGACACAATGAGACCAGCCAGGAGGGAGTTGCAGTAGTCTAGGCGGGAGAGTACCAGGGTCTGGACGAGGAGTTGCGTGGAGTAGTTGCAGAGGAAGGGTTGGATTCTTCATATGTTGCTAAGGACAAATCTGTAGGTGAATACTAGAGTGGAGATGTGCTGGGAGTAGGAGAGGCAGGGGTCCAGGGTTACTCCAGAGCATGGTAGATTCCAGAGGAATGGAGATAGAGAGATTAGAGGAGGGGGAAGAAAAGGAGGTCAGATTTAGGGAGGCTGAGTTTGAGGTGATGCGAGAGCATCCAGGAGGAGATAGCAGACAGATGGATACAGATAAGGGAGGGGATGGTGGTATCAGAGGGGGGAGGAGAGGAAGATCTGATCATCATCAGCATAGACATGGTATGACAAACCATAGGATGTGATGAGGGGGCCCAGGGAGTGGTGTTGAGAGAGGATCCAAGACTGATCACCTGCTGCAAATTCAATTTCAGTTAGGCAGCACATCATTTATATTTTACAAAGTAACTAATTTGTATTTACAAACCCAACCACACATGCACTATTTACAGGAGCAGGCCTCAGTCCTGTCACATACCCTCCCACTTAGAATGGAACCCCTTTGGGTCCATTTGATTTATTTCACCCATACTGTCCAATACACACAAAGGTGGGTGGATTGAGGCTCAGACAGCCTCTACCAAATAACAGACAGACAGGGCTCTCAACCACTAGAACACCCTGCCGCCTGATGCCAGCTGGCCCCAACACTAGCTCCCGACTATTTATTGGGCTTCTGTACATTTACAAGGGGTCCTCCACCCAAGGTGCTGGAGAGAGGCCTTCAAGCAGTGGTGCTGACAACAACAGTGCTGGGCACTTCGGCAGTGGCAGCTCTGGACATGCAGACGCTGGACACTCTGGATGCATAGCAGACCGAGCCCCTTTCAAAAATTGCCCTGCCAGGAAGTGAGGTCCTGGGGAGACCGAATCAGTCTTAACATGGCAAGCTGAAATAGCTGCCAGCTAAACCTTTAATGCGATGGAGGATTTCCCCTTGTCAAATAGGTCCTGCAAAAATTGCAGTATTACTTCCATGGTGTTTAGCCAACCATGGAGTTTAGCCCACAAGGTAGACACCATGTCTGAAAGACACCCCACTGCTCTGGCATTTTCTAAGATGTCAATAACCCTGTTGGACAGATCCAGGCAGCTCAATTGCAGCTGTCCAGGAGCCAGACCCAGAGCAACAGACTCGATGAGTTGGGATGCCATAAGGTCCCCCGCGTCTGACTGAGGGTCGCGGCGTATCAGCAGTCTCTACGGCTGGCTGCTCAAGAGCTGCATCAGGGTTGTAAACCAGAGTCTCCTGGGCCAATATAGGGCTACAAGGAGCACCATGACCCTGTCCTGTCTGATTTTCTCCAGACACAGTGGGAGCAGGGAGAGTGGTGGGAAGCCGTATAACAGATGTCTCGGCCATTGGTGTGTCAAGGCATCTATTCCCAGCTGTTCCCCACCTCCTATCATGGAGAACCAGAGGGAACAGTGGGTTGATTCCTGGGAGGCAAAGAGTTCTATCTCTGCTCTCCCGAAACTCTACCAAATGAGGATCACCACCTCAATGTGAAGCCTCCACCAAGCTGCTGGGGACTCCCCTTAAGAGGAGGTCCGCCGCTCAGTTTGTCACCCTGGGCAGTGAGAGGAGGTTCTCGTGCGCCCACAGAAAAAGCTCGCAGGCCACAAGATGGAGACAGGTAAACTGCCTGCAGCTCTAAAATATTGATGTGGAGACCCTGCCATGGGGGCTTCCACACACCTTGCACACCCATTCCATACAGCGCCCCAGTCCAGGCTGGATGCATCTGTGGTGACGACCTCCCTTCTGGTGACACTGCCCAGCGCTATACTGAGGCGTAGATGGGCTGGCTGGTTCCACCCAGAAAGTGTCTTTAGACAGTGATGAGACACTGTCAATAGGTGGTTGTGGTTCAATGTGGGCTGAAAAACCCTGCTGTTGAACCAGGAGACCAAATGGAAGGGTCTGGGAAGCTGCTGCCATCAGGCACCAGAAGTTTCTGGAACATTACTACTGTGAGGACTTTGTTGTGCTGAAAGAGCTCCAACAGCCGGCTAAGCACACTCTGAGATAGTAGGCTGTGTGGGAAAATGTGAGCTGGCTCTTCGCATGATTCACCGTAAGGCCCAACCATTGCAGGTGGCTGGTGATGGGTTCCTTGTGGGCCTTTGCCTGTGCTTGGGACTGAGCACAAATTAGCCTGTCATCCAGATAATTGAGCACTTTGATGCCCTTGAGTCTCAATGGGGCCAAGATTGCTTCCATGCACTTCGAGAAGGCACGTGGAGCTAGGGAGAGGCCAATTGGCAAAACACAGAACTTGCACGCTGTTCCCTGAAAGGTGAACCGCAGGTACTTCCTATGCACTGTTTTTATGTGGAAGAGGAAATAGGTGTCCTTGAGGTCCACTGCGGTGAACCAGTCGCCTGGCCTGATTGACTGCATCAGCTGTCTGAGGCCACTATCCTGCTTTGGAACTAGAAAGTACCTAGAGCAGAACCCTTCTTCCAACTGGAGGGGGTTCTATCATGTGAACAGACCATTTATGCAGCACAGCTGCGTCCTGTGGGTCCGTGATTCATATCGTCGTCATGCCCCGAAAGAGAAGAGGACAATTTTTGTATTTCAACAAACAGCTGGTCTAAACAGTATTAAGCACCTATGTGTCTATGGTGCACTGACACCAATAGTCCAGATGACTCCCTGAGAAGGGTCCCTGAGCCTGTGGTAGCAAAATCCTAGGGCTGCTGCTTAGCCTGTGACTTGGCCTGTGGCTTGGCCTGTGGCTTCGGTCTTTTTGCAGGATGGTGGAACTCATTATAGCCTCTGTGGTGAGCAGCAGTGAACCATTCACCCTCCTCCTCAGTGACAATGGACAGTATTTCCTCCTGTGGCCAAGCTGCACTTGCAGCCCCATGGGACCCCAAGTTGGCAGGTGGGGCAGGTGGCGTCAAACATTTCTGCAGTAATTCAGCGAGAACAGTTCCTTGGTGGGAAACAGCTGCACAGATTTTTTGCATCTACTCCAAGTCTGCCGATTGCCTGGAAAGAGGATTCTTCTTTCCATACCGTGGGGGAGGAAAAGGAGATGCAGAGCTCGAGGAGGATGAGGAAGAAGAAAAATCCAGCTGTTGCCTCAATCTGCTGAATATGTCAACCAGGCGGGTCAAGACCCGAGTGAGACTGGTTTGGTACCGGACCTGTGACCTCGGCACTGGTTTGTAGTGGGCTGGAACCGGGTTGGCTCGGTACCAGTTTGAAAATGTGTAGGCCTACTTTGTTAACAGAACAATTAGATACATCGAAAATATGTTCAACATTTGTTAAATGCTCAAGTAAGCACAGTATTTATTTAATTCATTATTAATTTGTGGCCAGAATAATGTCTTCTCTGTTTTCCTCATGGATGTGTTAAACAAACGAATCAAGGCTGGGCATAGAAGGAATAATAATAATAATAATAATAATAATAATAATAATAATAATAATAATAATAATAATAGAAAGTTAAAAACATTGTTCATAGACTATTATTATTATTATTATTATTAATTTGTTGATTATTGTTGTTGTTGTTGTTGTTGTTGTTGTTGTTGTTGTTATGATGATGATGATGGTGATGATGTTTATGGGCTTACAGTAAATATCAGTCGCTAACTGTATTGTTATAAATGTGCGTGATTCCCCTATCCAGGCTCTTTGACTGATCCACAGTAAGTGTATGAAATGGTTACCCCTGTGAGCCCCAGTCAGTGCTGCGTTCTCAGAGGCGAGTTCCCTGTGATTGATACCCGGGCACGAAGATGCAGTGTTCAGTTTGTTTTCAACCTGTGTTTTAAATCATTACAGTGCTACCAGGTCGACCCAAGTCTGTGTTGCTCACAATTCAATGTTTTTTTTTTAGTTTTACAGCTATCAGTATCGTGAAATATCTATTGCTTTTGCGATGTTCCGTTCTAACACCAGATTACTGTAGTGTCCTAAAACGCAGCATTAGTACACAGCTTAAAGCCCATATATCACTATGCAGACTGTATTATTTATCCATTTAAAAAAATGAAACAACCAATCAGTCTTGTGTTTAAATATAGTCGCTATATTGTGCAACTGACTGTGAGAAAATTCATGAACTCATAGAATTCTAGAACAGTTACAAGTAATGTAGCAATCCAGCCAATATATTTAAAAACTGTACAATACATAAAGCCATTTGAAATATTTGACATAACTATAAAAAAATGTGTCCTTGATGTCTTAAATCACAAACAGTACACCGAATTGCATTATGATAGTTTACTATGGTTTTAAAAATATATATATATATATATCATATATAATATATTATATTATTTTTATATAATATTATATATATATATATAGCTAGCGGGAAGGGCCAGTCCGCGCAGTGTGGGCGCATCCGTTAGGTGCTTACCAATCCACGAATGTTTCAAGTGGGTCAAAGTTCAAGGAGATTTCTTTAATATTATAATCTTGCAGAACAACGTCATGTCAGCACTGAAACACTAAGTTAAAAAAAAAAAAAAAAAAAAAAAAAAAATAATAATAATAATAATAATAATAATAATAATAAATAATAATATCGTGAATTATTATGAAACCTCGAGCTTTTAATATTAGCATCGTAGTGGTATCCATATATATATATATATATATATATATATATATATATATATATATATATATATATATATATATATATATATATATATATATATAAGATGGGCCTCTTCACTGAGTTACAGGAAAACAATTCCATCTCGGGTTTCTGTTAGTCTATAAATTACTCGACCTTCGGACTCGTAAATTATGACGTCATAGAAACATGAGAAACATAGGTGATTGGACCGTGTGAGCAGCAAAGGGTTAAATACAAGGTAATAAAAAAGCTGGATTCATGGGAATGTTAGCTATTGTCAAACAATGCTAATAATGCATGAGCACCTAAATGAATATCGAAATACAGATAATAAAGGGGTTTAGTGAATATGCCTACTCGTATTTATTTGAAAGTGGTAAAGTGCATCTCGGTAGCTGCAAACTCTTATCAGACCGTTCCATTAAAGCAGTAGTAAGACAACGTGCAGTGACCGCCGCGTCAAACACCAGAGTGAAACGCGGAGGACAGGAAATGACTTGATTTCTGTAATGCAAAACGTCTTGAATCAATACCGAATCAATTATATTGAAACGGGCTGTGATGATCTAACTGGTCCAACTTGGGCCACTTAATGATGAACTAATACTTGCATGTGATACTCTAAAGTGTCCCGTGTATTTGACAGTCTGGGATGCATGGGAATTCAGGACACGATTGATATATTCCTCAATATGACAAGGGACATGACTGGCAAGATAAGTCGTATTAGTTAGGATACAGCTAATGTACGCGAACGACTATGAACATTTTTAAAGAGGTGTAATTCAGCCCTTTTGTATCACTATGTACAGTATGCAAATGAGTCTGTATTTTACCTGACGCAAACGTGCGCATTGTATGTCTTAGGATAAATGAGCATTAAAGACTGAGGTAATATATAGGTCTTTGGATATGTGAATGGATCGCAGTATAACCGCATGGGCTACTGTCATTTCTACTCACGGAGCACTGCAAATGTAATGCATTCATCAGACTATGTACTGTGTTGCCTGCAAAAGGGATTACAGCACAATAATACATAACACCATCATGGTCAACTTCAGGTCAGCGGCCGCTAGAGGGCGAATTAGACACCTGCTCACGCAGCTGCTATTTTCTGTGATCGGCAGGTCCCGGACAGAGTTCCTATAGGAAAATGCAAATGCACCGTTATTGCCCGCTCCTATTGGTCCAGGGACGCGATCACACCCCCGGATAGGAGGTGCAGTACATTTAGATCTATAAAACTGCAGATTGCTCCGTTCAGCAGTTCAGTGTTTTCAGTCTGAGGTGCTGCCTATGAGGAAGTTAGCACTGGGACAGCCAGGCGCGCTGCTAGGATATACTTTACAAGCTTAGAGATTCTATGTAACAGGAGAAAACAATCCACTGCAATTAAAACGACGTAAACAATGTAGGTGTATACCTGGGGAGAAAGACGACAGCTAGTACCAGAAGCAGAGAAGAGTGACACTTGCTTAACAAAACTCACGAGACAGCAGAAGGTTCTGTTTCCATCTGAGAAGAGACTGTGCTCCAGGCTCTTCTGTTCAAAGTTTTGCCCGGGAGTGCAGCACTGAAGACTGGAAAGTTCCTGTGGAATTGTGTCTCTCTCCTATTCTGCACGCAAGAAAAAGACAGGACAATTTATTATTTATGTATTTATTATTTTAAAAGAAGGCGGCGAAAAAGAAATCAACAAAACAACAATAACAATAATAAGAAACTGCACTCGCCAGCTGCAGTACCCGAGCTGTGTTTGACCTAGGAGAATACGTTGCCAGCAGTGATTTAAAAAAAAAAAAAAAAAAAAAAAAATTGGGCAGGTCATATAAATAAACATCAAACATAAATATATAGCGTATTTATTTATTTGTCCATTTTTGAATATACGTTTTTAACCAGAGGCTGTGCGTGCGCATAGGCTATCCGTTGGCTCGAAGGACTCCTCTTGCATGGAGTGACATGGCCTCCGACCTCGCTATGAGTACAGAGCTGCCAAACAGCCCCCTCGCCATTGAGTACGTCAACGACTTCGACCTGATGAAGTTCGAGGTCAAGAAGGAGCCCCCGGAGTCGGAGAGGTACTGCCACCGTCTCCCGCCAGGCTCCCTGTCCTCCACCCCTATCAGCACCCCCTGTTCCTCAGTGCCTTCATCCCCGAGTTTCTGCTCGCCTAGCCCCGGAGACCAGTTCAACAACAACAACATCAACAACAACAACCCTAACCCTGCCACCAAGCCTCAGCTGGAGGACCTGTACTGGATACCCAACTACCAGCACCACCTCAACCCGGAGGCCCTGAACCTGACCCCAGAGGACGCCGTGGAAGCCCTCATCGGCAATGCGCACCACCACCACCACCACCATCACCACCAGGGCTATGAAGGGTTCAGGGGGCAGCAGTTCCCTGATGAGGAACTCTCTGCTGTGGCCGCCAGCCACCACCATCAGACTCACCACCACCACCATAACCACCACATGCGGCTGGAGGACCGCTTCTCTGATGACCAGTTGGTGAGCATGACAGTACGGGAGCTCAACAGGCAGCTGCGCGGTTTCAGCAAGGAGGAGGTGATCCGTCTCAAGCAGAAGCGCCGGACCCTGAAGAACCGCGGATATGCCCAGTCTTGTCGGTATAAGCGGGTCCAACAGAGGCACATGCTGGAGAGCGAGAAGTGCACCCTGCTGAGCCAGGTGGATCAACTCAAACAAGACGTGGCGAGGCTGGCAAAGGAACGGGACCTGTACAAGGAAAAGTACGAGAAACTGGCGAGCCGGAGCTACAGCGGCAGGGATCTCACATCCAACCAGGCGAAAAGCGCATCACCTGCCGAATTCTTCATGTGAGGGTGTTTCTCTCTCTCTCTCTCTCTCTCTCTCTCTCTCTCTCTCTCTCTCTCTCTCTCTCTCTCTCTCTGTGTGTTTTTGCAATACCTTTGTTACAGAACTTGTTATAGACTTACACGAAATTTTAAAACTGTTTATACTTTTTTTTTTTTTTTTGCTCAAGGTCAACAAAATCGATCTACATGTAAACCTTAGAATTAAATATAGCCCACCTCGTAATTCTCCAACCCGTTTTTGTTTCAAAAACAGTAAAAGAAGAACTATGAATAATAAAATAAAGTGAAACGGCTGGGTGCAATAGTCGACTGTGAGCTTTCCCTTTAAATTGAAAAGTCTTAGCGAACACTTTTTGGAACTTGTAAATGATTCTAAAGGACCGAGTGAAAAAGAAGAAAAAAAAAAAACTATATGCACAATTGTCTTAATCCAATGATTTGTTTCGATGTGTTTTTAGCACAAGCTGTTTTAAATTAGAGCTTGCAGAATTAGAAGTTATTATATATATATATATATTATATATATAATAATATATATATATATATATATATATATATATATATAATGTGATAATGGATCGGGATCTTCTTTTTTTTGAATACTGGACTTGATATAAGTAAAAAGCAATACGATTTAACAGTGCATCTTCTGTCAATAACACCTCTTGTGGGACTGCCAACTTCGGACGACACGAAACTAAAAAAGAAAGAGACATGTGGTCCTACTGAGAGTCTTAAAAAACAAGACTTTTTAGAAACCCAGCATGCAGGACATGTGTGGCATTTCGAAGCCCTTTTTTCTACTAATTGACCAGGATAAGAAGCATGGCTCAATATTCATCTTTTTGCAGCAGTTAAGTTGCGGCAGGTTGCATTCTCATTGGCCGAAGCAGAGAGATGCTTGAAAAAGCGACAATGCAATGAAGTGACTGTGGGAACTCAGCACAGAAAAGGGATGAGTGTTAACGCTATTTTCATTCTATTTTATTGTTTTAAAGAGAGAACCTGAGCCAGATTCTAGAATTATTTATGGTGTCCACTTGTAAATATGTAGAATTCATATAGATTTTTTTTTTCTGAGCTTTTTTTTTTTTGCTTGATGCTGATTAAGAAAAAAAGTCTTAATAATGAAACGTTTGTATGTAACGGCATGCAAATATTATAACATATTCTAACTGAAATGAAGATGTAGAATTGTAAGAAAAGCCTAATGCACTATACTAAAAATAATTGGATTACTATGTTACTGTTTTATATGAAATTTGATTGCTATGCTGTTAATAATTATTGAAAAGGTGGATATATAAACATTATCAAAAAGTGACATGACAAATATAATAATATATGGACTGCAATCCGTTTGCTGCTAATTCTCTATGCACCATCTATTTATTCGCCCTTTGTATGGATTTCCCAAAGTACTGCACATTTTTATGTAAAACACCAGTAGATTATTGTAAAGGTTAGATCCACAACACTTGCTTCTTATTGATACATAATTATTTCAATTCCTTAAATAAAAAAAAAGCTGCAGAGTTGTGACCTGTTGAAAGGATGCGCAAATGCTTGTCTAAAATGACATTTTTTTTTTTTTTTTACTGAACAAGAACACATTCTGCAATGGAACCTGAGTGAATTCAACTGATCAAACGACTGTCAATAAAATATCTGAACAAATTCGCGTTTCTTCTGATATTGTGGGGAAACCTAATTACATGTTATTGAAGCTGTTCTGAGCAAAATACTGTTATTGCTGGAATTTAAAGGGTTCAAGTGTTTATAACATGTTTCAAATGAATCTACTAAATACAGTCTAATAATAATAATAATAATAATAATAATAATAATAATTGTTAATTGGGTATGTATAGGCTAAATATCATCAGGTCAAGCCAAGAAAGAGGTCGCTACCTCAAGTTTGTATTTTTATTTTTTAAATCAAAATAACGAATTTATGCAAAGTAATGGTTTAATCAATAAAGATAATTAATGTTCTAGACAATTATTATTCGACATTGTGTTTTGGTTTGTAATAGGTTTCATAGTAACTTTATTAAACGTGCCTGTAAAATTCAAACGGAAATCGAAGCATAACAAAATATATAAAATGGTAATAAAGCCGCTCGTCACAAAGTTTTTTTTTTTTCCAAATTATGCTGTAGCTATGTCAGGTTCTTTTTCTCACTGTCAGATATTTTAAAGTAGAATGCTTAATTATTAAACGGGATACTTTATATCAGTGCCTACATATCGCGCTTAGAAACAAAACACGCGTGCTTCACGTAATCAGACGCAGTTACTTATTTTTGATGTGTTTTCAATCGTGCACACTGTATAAAATACATTGGAAAGCTCTAAGTTGTCTTTTAATTTAAATATAATTCTGAGTCGTTCTTTTACATTTAAAACAATTGCATTTTTATGTAAAGATAGTGCCTACAGTGTTTTATCCTTAGTCAAACACACTCGTTTTGCCTGCATGCATGCATACAGTACATTGATAAATACATGCATACACACACTTATTCCTTTCCAGCGAAGCTGTTTGTTTTATCGTAACCGGTGTTTACGAATGAGCTTTTAAATGTGTCCAGTCTTTCCCAACTAGATAGATCACATATAGAAGTTCTGTAATGCTGAAAAAACACCACAAAAATATCTGTTCACATAGAAAAGTCAAATAAACCCAATATAAACATGTAGCAGACTGGCAGAAGATACACTATACAAAGAAGACATCCACCAATACAATATACACAACACACACACACACACGACATATATATACTCCATAGCTATGATTGTTATTGTGTAAGAAACCCATTTTTAAGGTATACTAATATTTTTTTATTTAATTATTATATATATTTTTGTTTTTGTAATTTTCTTATCGTTAATCACATACGAAACTGTTCTGTTATACTTTTGATCAATCCGTCGAACCCTTCAAATAGCCACTAATACCTGGGAATTATTATATTATGGAACCTAATAATAATAATAATAATAATAATAATAATAATAATAATAATTCAGCACCTGCATGACATTATCATTTTATTACCGTAAAGTATACAAATTAATATTTTATAAAAAGCATAGTCAGTTTAAAAATTTGACCATAGCCAGTTAATTCAGGTTGAATTGCATACTGATGATACAAGCATTATGAATCCTGCAATGAAAGCAAACTGCTGCATGTCAGGTTCGATATTAACTGCATGCACACACTGTTAGGAATACAGCACCCCGTTAGGAATACAGCACCCTGTTAGGAATACAGCACACTGTTAGGAATACAGCACACTGTTAGGAATACAGCACACTGTTAGGAATACAGCACACTGTTAGGAATACAGCACCCTGTTAGGAATACAGCACACTGTTAGGAATACAGTTAGGAATACAGCACACTGTTAGGAATACAGCACACTGTTAGGAATACAGCACACTGTTAGGAATACAGCACCCTGTTAGGAATACAGCACCCTGTTAGGAATACAGCACACTGTTAGGAATACAGCACACTGTTAGGAATACAGCACCCTGTTAGGAATACAGCACCCTGTTAGGAATACAGCACCCTGTTAGGAATACAGCACCCTGTTAGGCATACAGCACACTGTTAGGAATACAGCACCCTCTTAGACATACAGCACACTGTTAGGAATACAGCACCCTGTTAGGAATACAGCACCCTGTTAGGCATACAGCACACTGTTAGGCATACAGCACACTGTTAGGAATACAGCACACTGTTTCCGTGCAGCACCTCTCTGAACAGACATGGTATAAAATGCCTTGTACTTTTTTGAGGCGAACTTCCATGTCTGTATAGCACCCCCACTTTATCACCACATAGTTACTATTCTCTGTAATATGTCTAAACCTTCTTGGCTTATTGAATTCTCAGTTTCTGGTATAGCGGTAAAGTTCATTGTCTTTCCTGTATACAAAAGCATAGTTAGCCCCAGTATAGGTTGTAACATTTATGCTGCATATAACATTCATACTAGACATATTACGATTGTCTTATACATGAACCTTTAGGACACCAAAAACAAAACCTGGCAAATAATGAAATACAATCTTCTTCAGGATTACAAATATACACTCTATTTTGTAACATTGACTCAGCATTGAAGAGAAATGTATAGAATAATTATTTTAATACAATGCTCACATGGCACAGTGAAACTAATTTTTTTAATATTTAACTAAATGTTCATGCCAATTTAGACACCAAACCGCATTATAAAAATGAAATTATTAAACTCAGTTTAACAACGGGTCTAGCTATAACAAGTTTGAACCGAAGGTGTGACAATATTAATTAAAGAAAAGGGCATGTAACTAGCAGGTCCCCGGTTCAAGTCCGAGCTCAGCCATGGACTCACTGTGTGACCCTGAACATGTCAGTTAACCGCCTTGTCTTTTGTGTAAGGCGCTGTTGCAAGTGACTCTGCAGCTGATGTTAGTTATAAACTGACCTCACAGCAAAAACGTTAACATGATAACGTTTACACTAAGCTCTGAAACCTTAACTTATTTCAGTGTTTTTGCCGCATCAACCACAAGGCTTTGCAGGTGAAATTCTCATGTTTTCAAAACGTATATTCCAATTGTTGCATTTATACCCTGGTGTTTTATAAATGCGCTCAGTCAATAAGCACGGGCGGGACGTTGAAAAGAATTGTGGGATATGTGGGATCCTGTCGTACGATACCATAAGGTTTTAAAACGACATATCCCGTTTCAACGTCCTGCCTATTGGCTGAGCGCCGCAGAGCTGCAGGGGCGGCATATTGAAATTTCAAACTACACAGATAAACACGGAGCATTTAAGTTCGCTTGCACGTGTTTAAGCTACTGGCTGCCTCTGTTGAACCGAATACTGTTTTGTTTTTAGCCTCATTTTTATTGCCATTGGCATACGAGCTCTGGATGCAAGTACAGTGCTGACATGTCATTTTCTAAAATTATATTAAGCGAGTTTTCGGGTAAATATATAAAGAAAAAGGCAGTGTATATGTTAGCACTAGTACAACAAGACCATGTAAGAAATTAAAATGAATGGACTATAGAATAGTACTTTTTTTGTAACAATTGGTTTAAAAGCAAACAAATTGGTCGTTCTAAATCACAAATAAATAATCGGTACACATGCAACAATGGACTATACCTTTTTAAACAACAAGGTATAAATTCAACATTTAGAATGTACGTTTTAAAAACATGACAATTACACCTGCAAAGCATTGTGGGCGATGCAGCAAAAACGCTTAGTGGAAACGTTAGCGTGATAACATTTTTACTGTGAGATCAGGTTATAGTTCACACACTCAAGTCGTAAGTGTAAGTAGCCTTGAACAAAGACGTCTGCTAAACAAATAATAATAATAATAATAATAATAATAATAATAATAATAATAATAATAATAATAATAATAATAATAATGTACTAGTCACGTTTCAGTGACTGAAATTTGTATTTCTAAAATGTATACGATTTAGATATTTTTATTTACATAATGAAAAAAAAAAAAAAGTAATGGACTTATCAAAAAAAAAATCCCCCCAAAAAACAACCAACCAACCAAACAAACAAACAAACAAAAAAAAAACTGTAACTAGTCCATGCCTTATATCGCATACTATAAATGAGACATTTAAAATTATTCTTGTTATATTCTTGTATTTATTTTTGGTGCACAAACTGTAGCCGGTTAAATAACCAGTCTGTTCTGGGTAAAACAGAAATGATAATATATAAGAAACGGCAAAACAAAAGAATACGATTTCACAAGCTAAGTAACACATACAACAAACATATACAGGTGATATATTGCATTGGAATAAGTGTGTATCACTCGGATTGAAAGGACACCGTCTTTGACAGGGGTGCATTTTGATCCTGTTTGGGTGCATGTCCTTCCAATCCTGGGCTGGCATCAATCAAACAATTCCAGTTCCAGCTGGGAATGTTGCTGTTAACAACAAGCAGTATCTTAGCTGGCAAAGGGAGCGATAGTTATTGCAACTCACATTCACCAGGCTGACTCTACTGCATTGTTTAGTGGTGTTGAAACGCTTCTGTTATTTATTTATTTATTTATTTTTGAGCAGCAGTGGGTTTTTGCTTAAAACAGAATTAAAAAGTAAAACTGTCGTCTTATGAATAGCTTTAAACAAAAACGGGCACGGCTGATGTTATCGTAGGGTGTTGTAAACAGTGTGGCCTTTTCCAACACATCAAACAGTAACTGCAGTGAGTCTGTGTCGTCACTCTTTAGCACACCATTACCCTTCGGTGGCTCTCTCTTTGAATGCAGGCTAAAGGTTAGGAGCTGATTGATTAGAAATAAATGAAGGCAGACCTCACTAACACCGAAACATGAACTCTGTGCTTACACTATGTGCTGTCACTAAATTCCAGTGACAAGTCATAGCAATACCTGTTTTATGAAGCACAGACAAAGTAAGAAAAAAAAAATAATCATGAACGTTATATTAATAAATAGGAAGATATATAATTATGGTAAATGCACATTAAAAAAAAAAAAAAAAAAAAAAAAAAAACTAAAAACTAGGTGAGTAAAAAGACAGCAAAGACTGTGAGTATATAAATATATATATATATATTATATTAATATATATATATATATATATATATATATATTATATGTGTGTGTGTGTGTGTGTGTGTGTGTGTTTGTGTGTGTGTGTGTAAAGTACTGTATATATTTCTACTTATGTTTTTCTTCAATAGCTAATTTTAGAATTTCAGAGAGAAAGCAAAAAACCTTGACATTGAATTTATTACATTTATTTTTGTATTTCTGTGCCTGTTTTTCTGTTAAAATATTACAATTCATTAGAACATTTTGTATTTACTCTTTTTGCTGTATAGAATTTAACTGAGTCCTACATGATAAATGCATTGAATTCTGTTTATAATATATGTATTTAAAACATGCATGCAGTTTATAAAATATACACACATCAATATGAATATATTCTGTGATATATTTATCATTACATTAACTGGAGGGACTATTTTTCTCTCAAGTTCACACAGATGTATTTTTAACATGTCTTAGTTTGCACTGTCCTGTTCGTCACAACGTGTAGAAGTGCATCATGTTAGGTTTCCTAGTTATGCTATACTTTACAATGCGGGTATGTTTTTTTCTTCTCATATCCCATAGAGTTCACATAAAATAAAATAAAACCTTTTTGGAATGAGCATCACAGCTGTGTATAAAAATATAGGATGCTATTCACAAAACTTTAAACTGCTCAAAAAAGGGTTTTTTTTTAACGACTAATTTTTGAAGAGTCTTTATAAAACATATCAAGTTAAACAGCGCTTTGCAAAAAAAAAAAAAAAAAAGAGAATAAACTTAGCAACCTAAAACGGCTTTGAAAACTAAAACTTGATTTCATTAAAAATTGAAATGGATTTCAATTCTTAACAAAACATTCTTTAAACCCACCCATACATTCTCGTGAACAGGGCCCACATTTTTGACACGGTAGATGAATGATTGGAATAGATACTGTACACAGAGAAAAGAAAAGGCTAACTGAAATGAATAACACTGAAGTGGTTCAGCTGAACAAACAAAAATAAAACTAAATTAATGCAATGGAATCACAGATCCACACCTACATGACACAAAATGAAACAAAGAGACCTCCACTGGATGACAGCGCAGGGGTGAGCTGTGCTCTATGGTCGTTCTGCCCAGGGTTATGCAGGCCAGGCCTGGGTGAAGCCTTGCACAATGTGCTGTAATGAGCGGGTGTGTAGGTGCTTCATTAGCACCCCTTACTCCAAAGAGACACTGCTATCTCGTCACTGCCACTGCAGGCCTGCGGCTGTGGCACACTGCCGGATTGTTTGGACGTGCCTAAGTTCAGACTCCTTAGAAAGTCCTTGTAAATATTTGATAAACATGCCAAGTGATGTGAGGATCGGGTAATTTTACACCCATTCTCTAAAGCACTGAAAAATACAGTCTTCAGTACACTGATAGCATTTGATGCAAAATAATACTTCAAACAGGACTGTATCGATTGATCGATAGATAGATAGATAGATAGATAGATAGATAGATAGATAGACAGATAGATAGCTGTCGAGTTCCCCAACGTGGGATTAAATAGGAGTGCTACTGAGAGGACAACTAACACTGCTACTAATATAATTTTTTAAGGAAAGGAAGTACTAAATGAATGTGATTCTAGTTAGGAACCATGTCTTCTAAGATGTTTCAAAGGAAAGTTTTTGACAGTGTCTTCTGTTGTTGTTGTGTTTGTTTGTTTTTGCTTTGCAATGCAGAAAGCAGCCCTGTCTGCATTGTGCTGTCCTGGCTAAGCAGGTTGTAGGTCAATGCTGTTTTCATATCTTTTCTCCATATTCTGTACGTCAGGTGTTTTTCTTGTAAGGCGGCCAGTATGCTATTGATTTTCTTCCCTTTTTGTCGACTCACAGCACTGAGATGCTGGTTTCTGCTGCACAAAATGCTCTCAGGTTTCTGGTGCTTTATTTTTAAGCCCCTTGAAGTGTATTAAAAGAAAACATTACAAACATGAGCTGGATTATTATTCTTATTGTATTATTACTAGGCAGGGTCACAGACATTATTATTGAGTACAACGAGTGACATAAATTAAAACAAATAAAATACGCCAAAACTGTGCATATAAGTCTATTATTATTATTATTATTATTATTATTTATTTATTATTATTATTATTATTATACATGGGGAATTATACTTTTCCTATACACCTCAGTGTTTTGTGAGCTAATTTTTAATAAGATATATTATAACAAATTAAACTCACTTCTCACTGGAGGAGACCTTTGTCTCAAAAGCTAGTGAATTTTTAGATATCTATTTCAGCTTATCCTTTTAAAAAATCCTTTTTGTGTACAATTGCTAAGCTTGAATGTACAGTGTTCTGGCAGCTGCAGTGACCTACAGTATGACTGGCAATGGACTGACTGTACTGTAGCTGCTCATCTGTGTTATACACCGTACAGTACAACCTTGATTATCCAAACTCCTCTATCTGAGTAGAATAAGAAGGGCATGATTGAAGTCTTTAAAATCTTAAAAGGAGTTGACACAGTTAACCCTGACCAGTACTTTAAGTAGAGCACAGAAACCAGGACGAGAGGACACAGTTGGAAATTAAGTGGAGATAGACTTATGACAGGACAGGAGAGTGCTACTTTATACAGAAAATGCTGAATCACTTGAATCCTTTAAGACCCAACTTTTTACGAAGTTTCTTCATTAAGAAAGTCAAATATACGATTTCAATTATCTGGAGAATTTGATTAGCCGATCAACCTCCTGTCCCACTTAATTCAAAGTTTTTGCTGTGACTGTCTTTTTGGTTTAGGTGTCATTTTACTTATTTTTTGCCACCATGGTTATCATATTATGAAGTTTACAATCATTTTGAGTGGTTGTAAGCTCTGTTGTCTACAACTATGGGGGCAAGAAGAGTTGAAAGATCACTGTGTCATGTGATCTTTGGAATCAAACGGTATTCAAAAGCAGAATTCTACAGGACTAGACAATGGCAGGTGGATTCTAGACAATGCCAGGTGGATTATAATAGACACAAGTGATGGCAATTAGTAACTGGAGCTCAGAACCTGTCTGCATCATAGAAAAAGGAAAAGTAATACAATAAATAAATAAAATTACTTTTGAAGCAATGTGAGGCTGAGTCCTCTACACATGCCTTGCCACTCCTGACGATGAGCTCCACACACTGGTGGGAACTTTTTCAAACCAAAGTTGCAGACCGCATCATCTTTCCAAAGAATACATGGAACCAAAAAGATGTTTAGAGAATTATGTAATTTATAAATCAATAAACATTGTGAAGGTCCATACACAGGATAAACATCTATCCTGTTTAATGAGCACAAGCACACTGAAGTGGTTTGTCTCATAAAGGTTTACCATGGTATTTTTGCATTTTTGCCATGCTTTCCCCAAGGTTATACTGTGAATTTATCAGTTTACTCTGGTTTGCCATGTTTGTTAATATGCTTTACCATACCTCCCTATTCTTTACAATGCTTACCTATGCTTTCACTGTGGTTTATTACACTTTGTTATGCTTTTACCATGGCAATGTGTTAGTCCAGTTAAATATAAACATGTTTTCCCCTTGTTTCTCGTGGCTCTTTAAGAACTCTCTGGCCAGCGATATGTCTTTCTCTGTCCGTTACAGTGGCTCCCTGTCCTGGAATTCACTGCCCACCACATTCTCCCAGCCTCTGCAGACATGCAGGACACATCCTGCACACGCGCTGCAAACACAGCAGACTGGGGTTTCTTTTCTTTTTCTCTGTGCAGTTACAATTAAGGACTAAAGCCTCAAAGTAATTTACTCCGAATCGTCATCAGTTACACATTTGTTTCAGAAAGGGGAACCGCACCCAGTAAAGTTACCAGACATAAACAACTGAAACTTTTAATCCAGAAGCCTGTAAGTATGGTAGTTTAAAAATAAATAAATAATAATTGTGGTGGTATTGTTTCCTTTAAAAAAGGTGTTAATGACAATTTTAAATAGTTGTTAATGTATCAGATTAGTATAATCAGTTTTCATATTTGGTTTTGCTTGTTAAAAAAAAAAATCAAATCTCTAATTTTAATTATATTTGTAATCATTTTTTTTTTCTTTTTGCATTGACAAGAGAATACAATCCCCACTGGAATTAATCTCAATTATACAAACTGTCTGATTATCTGAAAACAATATTACCAGCGGATAATAATAAAGTCTCCACTGCACTTGTTTGTTTGTAAAAGCATCATCGTAACTGGAAACTGTTTCCAAACATTGTACACATTGGTGCCTCAGTTTGTGATATACAGTCCAACTCTTTCAGTATCACTTCGCTGGCACTGAGCAGAAAGGCTGACAATAAGCAGAGTTTGACTTTATCAGGAGCTCACCCATACCCTGGCACAGCAAGGATCACAACACAGAAAGTGTTTCTACACAAAATATTACAAAAAAGAACAAAACATTGGTTATTCAGATCCTACATGATTGAAATTCCTGTGAATTAGTGCCCATTATTGTTTTACCATATTTTATTTTCTGACCATTTAAATACAAAAGTTGAGCATTGTAAAATCATAGCAAAGTGTGTTAAAACATAGCGAAAGCATAGGAAAGCCTAAGTAAGTATTGTGAAGCACAGAGATGTATGGTAAACCATGGTAAACCGTGATATATGCATAACCACAGGACAAGTATGGGAAATTGTAAAATGACTGCGCAAATTTACAGTTCTTTTATTACAGTTACTAACATGTAATCCTTCCAAACGTATGCTTTCCAGTAGTGAAAATGAGATGTATATTACTGCTAAATGTGAGTGATACTCAACAGTGTGTGATTATATCCAAAGTGATATTACTGAGCTGATATCATTATCAGGAGTCCTCAATAGCAGCAACTATGTTCTGGCTGGGACACTGTCACTTTGCCACTTCAAATCTTCCCTTCATGCTGACCCTCTTCCAAAGACTGTTCACTCTCCTTCTGTGTTGAAGTGGGGCACCTCAAAACAGTTTAATTAGGCTTTGTTGACAAGTATGTTCAGTATTTAACTAATTTAAGCATCATCTGAAAGAACATCTTGCATTTCAAAAGAAAACCACTTTAACAATGAATTAGACATTTTCCAGGTTGAGTGCTCTTGAAACGCAGTGACAGCACTTGACTGGAATCCAGTACCGTGTGATACCATGTGATATCTGAGAGTTACAGACACTATAGAATTTGGGAATAGTGATGTTTGTGCTGGTGAATATGGAGTAGGATACAGATAAATCATTTGGCTGGACGAGGCAATAGACCTTGTGATTTCACCAAGGGGAAATTGATTAAAGAAAAGGGGGTGGTGATTGGGGAGGTGGAGGGATGTCAGCCAATTGTGCTTAAGGAGGGGTAAGTGTTTAGTTTATTTATAATCTCCTTATTGGTTAATAGATGATGTAATTAGTGTTGGGACAGTCCTGTCTGAACTCAAGTTGTAGACTTTTACTTAAGTAAACACTGGCAGGTACAAAGACCATAAGAGATTAAATCACTAAAAGGAGGAGACATTAACAATGTGTGTGAGTCTCTTTTTGTCTTTGACAGTAAGTAAGGCTTACTAACTATTCCAGCTTCAGAAAAATTCTGAAAAGGTACAGAGGGGAAGCATATTAATGTGGCGCAGTGCTCTGAAGCCGGAAGGTAAAGGAACATGCACTGAAGCCCATGCACAAAATCTGACTTGAGGAGTCTTTTCCGAAGTATTCTTTACTGAATTAGTAAGCAGGTAAATAAAGATGCACTCTAAGTAGAAACAAAGCTAAATTGCTAACCAGAACACACACAGTAGAATATGAGTCAGGTCAGAAATTAAATAATAGAAATATATTGATGATAGAAAATCCCTTTGAGTAATTGTCCCTGAGAAACCAATGTATTACAGGTAGTTAATTATCGCTTTGTCATTTCGTTTCCCAAGGAACCCTTATACAAGTTTACAAGGTAACTTTGCACTGTCATTTTGCAGTTTTCCCCATGCTTTTCCTGTGGTTATACTATGCATTTACCATAGTTAACATACTTTGCAATGATTTCACTGTGCTGATTTATTACACTTTGCTATGCTTTAGCTAGGGGAAACTTTTATAAGGGCAAAGCCAAGTTAATCTATTTTCCCAAACAATACTGTCATCAAATTAATATTATAATTAATTATTAATAGCAGGTCAATTTTCAAAGCTTTTTACTAAAATGTAAATTGTATAAAAACACATGCATGTGTTAGTTTGTTTGCATGTATCACAGCATTAACTACTGTACAGTGTGTATTGTATTATTTTATTTAAATTAAAACATGATTTTTAAATATGTTAATATGTACAGTTGACTCCGTCTCTTATCAGCCTTCATTATTGGAATCATTCTGACACACAATGAAGATTCAGTACATAACCTTTATTTATACCATAAGATATAGGTCTGACTGTATATAAAAACAATGGAGGTCTTGTAACAGTCCCATAGCACAAAAAGCTTAAAATGTCTTTAATTGATCTATGCTTTACAAACTGTCCTAATAGATACAAAGAGGCAAGAACTTACTGTAATGCTTTTAGCGATCATAATACGATTTATTGTATTAGAGGTGTGCATATCCCTAAACTTAAACCAAAAATTCTCTTCAAAAGGCACTATAAAAAAAATGGAAGATTCAAGTTTTTAACTGCGATGTCCCTTATTGATTGAACAGTAATGTCATGTTTCCCACAAGTTGATATTGCTTGGAATTATTGTTTTAATGAATTTAGTACAGTTTTCAATAATCATGCTCCATTAAACACACTGTGAGTAAAAATATATTATTGTCCCTGGTTCACTAGTGAAATAAAAGGTTTGTTAGAAACCTATAACCATTGTTGGGCTAGAGCATGGAAAACAACATCTGAACATGATTGGCAACAGTTTCATACTTTGAGAAATAAGTGTATAAATTTAATCAAGAAAACCAAATCTGATTATTTCCTGAGACTAACTACTGATAATATGAATTGCCCATGTAAATTCTGGAAACTTGTGAAAAGCATACAATGCACATCATCAGCTCTCCCTCATCAGGTTACATTTAATGACTGCAGTTATGGGAGGAGTAAAGATATTATTGATTGTTTTAATAAGCATTTTATCAAGCATTTGAAAACTTTGTAACACATTTGTCAATGGATTTGCTTGGTGCCAATACTCAGTCACACATTGATTCTAACTTAGACAAACTAAAGGAGGATGACTACAGCTACATTTTATTTTCATACTGTAAAAACAAAGGAGGTACTTAACTTACTAATGAACCTTGATCAAAGAAACTCTGCTGGACCAGATAATCTGGAGCCATATTTCTCAAAGATAGCAGTTAGGATTGTTGCTCAACTACTAACCGAACTATTTAACTTTCTCTAATTCATCAATTCAATTCCATCAATGTGGAAATCGGCACACTTTGTCCCTGTTTTTAAGGGAGCTGAACACTCAGATCTTAATAATTATAGACCTATATCTGTCCTACCAGTTATTATTTTTGAGAGGTTAGTAAGTGAGCAATTAAAGAGTTTTTTTAACATATAATAATATCTTGAGGGGACATCAGTCTGGATTTCGGTCAAAACATAAGACTCATACTGCTGTTCTTAAAGTTATCAATGATATATCAATCGCTTTTGATGATGGAGAATATGCTGGTGCTTTATTACTATATGTATCCAAGGCTTTTAGTTCAGTTGATCATACTGTTCTCCGTAGGAAATTAGGTGGCCTGGGAGTTAGTGGCAGGGCTGTGGATTGGTTCAAGGACTTCTTAACAAATCGAACACAAGCAATAAGAGCTGATGGAAATATTTCAGCCTTTTATGCAAAGGGGTTCCTTTGGGTTCAATACTTGGACCAATACCATTTACTTTGTATGTAAATTATTTGGCATGTAACTTGGGTACTACAAATTCAAGCATACATCTATATGCGGATGACACTATTATATATACAACAGGATATTCCATACAGGCTGTTCAGAGATCTGCAGAGTGCATTTGATATTGTGCAAAAACAACTACTCTGAGATAGATTATTGCTAAATGCTACTAAGACTCAAACCATGTTACTTTGTTCTAACAGGAAGACCTGGGCTATTACTGTTTTGTATGGTGAATCACTTAAGAAAGTTTCCGCGTATAAATATTTAGGTATATGGATCGATGAGCAGCTTACATTTAATTATCACATTGATAAACTACTTTAAAAATTAGGATCTAAACTATTTTTCCTTTTAAGGAATAAGAAGTGTTTTTCTCAGGCTAGCAGATTAAAGTTAGCTGCTTCTTTGTTTTAGGGTGTAATTTCTTGACACATCATTACTAGATGTATAAAAAACTAGGATGGTTCTCATTGACAAATCGAAGGCTTTATCGCTGGTATTGCTTTGTTTTTAAAGTTATTAAAGGTATGGTTCCTGATTTTCTTAGTACTCTGGTAAAAAGGTCAACACTAGCTATAGTTTGTGATCTCATGATTGTGGTAGTTTTGTAGTCCCAAGGATACAGACACGATTAGGAGAATTGACTTTTACAGTGCTATTGCAGGAATTCTTGTGTATTTCAAACCCTAGTTGCCTCTCACGTCAGTTATCATACTCTTTACTCATTGAAGTCAACCTCTAGATAAGATGTTATGCTTTGCTTTTTTTTCTTAAACAGCCCCAAACCCACAGGAGTCTTAAAGAAAATAACACTGTTGATGCAGCAAACAGCTTGTCTCCACTCAAAGGATTGCATCTCTGTCTCTTCTCTTCCTCCGGCTTGTTATCCATCTTCAAGGGTCTGTGTTCCCTCCCTCATATCAAAAACATTTTAGTTGTGTTGCAACACCATACAATGAACGTTATTGAAGTTCTTTTTTTACAGGGTTCAACTAGCAACAACAACAAGAAGTGCTACTAACACTTATGAAACCCGACTCTCTTTTGATGAGAGACGCTTGAAGACACTGTGCTGGAGATCAGACAAAGAGCAGCCTGCCAGCAGAAGACATTTGATAAAAGCTGAGCAGGACAAGAAGGTTCTTCAGCAGCGATTTAGCATTTGGACTTCTCTGTGGTTAGGAACTCTGAGAAAACAAACAAGTTTTTAGCAGTGTAGGGTAAATGTGCTGTATAAGCAGAGTATGGTTAAAAGTTTAAAACAATGGTTTTCACCCCTTGTCCTCATGTTTCCTCTTAAAGTCCCAGTCCTGAAACATCCTTGAACCTGTCAAGTGACTTTTGCATTCATTTCAAACGGGAAGTGCTGCAATTTTTTTTTTTTTTTTTTGCCATAATTTAAGAGAGAGACAAAATACATTGTACTGTACATTGAAGGGAAATAGTTGGGCTACTGGTCTCTCGCTTTCAACGGACCCTTGCTGACAGGCTGTCCTCCTGTCTATATCAAATTATAAAACCAATAAATAAGTACATAATAGTAAATGAAAATTCCAGGTAGTGTGATATCAGGAAATTCGTGGACTAAATTGTGTCACTTGCTGCATGCACATAAACGGGAGAAGAAACACACACAAATATTTTAATTTGGATAAGGGGACACTCATGAACAAAAGCCTTATGTAGTCCTATTTAATACATATATGTCTCTTACTGCAATCCGAACAATTAAGCTGAAAAGGCTTCTTTATGTGTTTTAAACTTTATGTTTTAGTATTTCTAAATGTGTACCTGTTCAGTGTTTAATGGTTCTGGGTGATGCTTTAACAGAAACATACATGTGAGTATAGATCCACACTGTACAAAGCGTTAAAATGTCAGCCCTCCTTTCAATACCTGGTGATGTTGAAAAGTTGTGACACATGCACGTCTTCCATTGATTCAAGAGCAAATAAATGAAACAGCTTAGATTTATCAACTCAAGGAAATGTCTTCCAATTAACTTCATTATGCTCAATTATTACAGAACCAAAATAGATTAAAACAGCCTAATTAACACATAAACCCCACAGCCCGCAAAGATGAGATTTTAGCTCTAACCCATCTGCAGCTGGATCTCCTGTTCATACTATCGTACACGCCTGCTAATTGCTTGGGTCTGTGCCACGTTTAGCAAGTCATTAGCAGTAGCTGCCCCTTTCATTGTTTTATTTTTCAGTTCTGATCTTTGTTTTTTTTTCTCCTTCACGGCTTTGAGGTTTGTGGACCTGATGGTTTTAAGCCATAATGGTTTTCATCAATGAACCACTTGCTTTATGTTGTGTCAGTCAGGCTAATTGTATTTATTTTTATACTCCTTTGGTTCTCTTTTCACAGTCCCTCATTAATTTGTCCCTGAACACCCTCCAGAGGACATCAACCCAACAGGTGGAACAGATGGGTTCAAGGTGTGAAGCAAATTGATTTAGACAGTGTGGTCAGATACCCTTTATATCAGTTTACCACGGTACATTTGTACAGTAATTTTGTAGCTTTCCACCATGGTTATACTATGCATTTACCATGGCTCACCGTGGTTTCCAGGTTTTTTAAATATGCTTCACCAGTCCTCTATGGGCTTTACCATGCTTCTACTGCTTTAGTACACTTTGCTATGCTTTTTCTATGCAAATCTATTAGAAGGATAGTTAGAGGAAAGGACCAGGAACCTGGTAAACCTGTGGTGTTCTGCTTGATCAGTAAGGTGGCCAAGGTGCCAGAGCACAGTGATGACACAGAGAGCTATGAGGAGGCCGGGGAGCCTGATCATTTGGTGGTGGATGAGCGGACGGCTCTGTCTGCAGAGGAAACTGGGAAGATCCCTTTTTGGAACAATTTTTATAACCTTAAAATCTCTATGGCTTGGTTTTAACTGTATATTAAGTATCTTGCATGAGTAATATGGGAACAAGCAAAGTATATCAGTTGTCTTGAGGATGTGGCAAGCTTACTGACAAATTCAGTTTTTGTCTGATGCTTTAATTTTTATTATTGGTGATATTGAGTTTAAGCACTCAATTCAGCTGGTGTGTTGTTTTTTTTAATATCTTAATGTTTTGCTTGTAATTGTGATGCTGATGCACTTATTTTTCAATGATTCTTGTTTCTTTCATTATCCGGTGATGACTGAGAAGATGCAGTTGGCTACATCTCTGATCTGTGTAGTTCTTGGATTATTATGACTTCTATAAAATAAATGTTTTAACATTATACCTTGTACTTTTTCATTTATTTCTTCTCCATTCTGAATTAGTTTTAAATAAGAAAACAAATGAGCTGTATTAAACGTTGAGATCAATTAGCTGCTCTGAGCCAGACGAGATTCGATGAGCTGAATGGCCTCCCTGTGTCCTGTCTTATTTTTATAAAATGATCTCCTGTCTTTTGAGACATAAAACAGAGCTCCTATTGTAAGTGAATCTGCTGCAGTTGCTGATGCATAGTTCATCCCTTAGTCTCCAAGTTGCTTTGCATAAGTCTGCTCAATGAATTATAAATACAGCTATGTTGATCCCATAAACTTTGATTGAATGCGGGTGTGTATTGAGGAAACCACAAATCTAGGACCAACTGTTGCCTTATGTTAGACATCAACAAGTTTCATTAGAGTCAAAAAGGAAGTGTGACTGCCTTCATACCTCCCTTGTCCTGGTGAAACTATGCTAAGGTGACCAGATTAGTCCTTAATGGACAGTATGGAAATATTGTGAGTAACTTCTAAGCTACAGGGAAGCTCTAGGGTTTTTATTTTTTGACTTTGGCAATGTTTCATCTACTGTCATGTTGAAAGTGAATACAGCAACTAATGATATTCAGACTGGAATCTTTTTCTTTCAAAAAGAATTCTTATCTTTGTAATGTAATTTCTACACAAGTATATATTACACTGCGCAGTCGCAATTCATTAATATCAAATTCTGAGATTCTGCATTACTGCTGCAGCTCTAGTTCCTTTTCTGCTTAAACTGCTTCTTCTCTTTTTGATTTCCACTTTCTGACTCTGTGCTATCCTCCAGAGTCCAATCTGCAAACCAGGCCCTTCCTGTATGAAAACATTACATATCTCAATATTTAATATAATATAATATAAATTGTTTGCCCTTCCTGTATGAAAACATTACATATTTCAATATTTAATATAATATAATATAAATTTGCGGTTTCTGCTTGGATCTTAGTGTGCCATGATTAATAGTTTTTTTTTCAGCCACTTTCTACTATTAAACTATTATTAAGTGATGAAATGTGTTTTAAATTAGCTTTTCTGAGCGTTGTTTAGCAGCTGCCTGGACTGCACAAACAGGAATTTCCTTCTGAAGTAGTTAAGCATGGTAAATAGTAATCCACGTAGGTAAACCCTTTGAGTTTCTCAAAATAGTTATAGTTCCACCCCGGTTCGGAAGGTGGAAGCTGTTAAAAACCTGTTCATTGCATGATGAAATTTCCTGCCTATTACATTTTTTTGGTACCGATCAATGATCATGACAAAGCGTCTTCTGACAATCTAAATTAGATAACTGTGCATTTTACGAAGGCTAATTTCTTTGATCTTGGCTGTTAATTTTTTTTTTTTTTTTTTTGTCAACAGTTGGCTATAGGCTGAGACATGCAACCTGGTAGTTGTAATAAGATTAAATTGTATTCTTTTTCTAATCAAATGAAATGCCACCTCTTTACTTATGTAAGGAATACTATTTGATCTTCCTTATTTTAAACACGAGCATTAGCCTGTGTAAAATCCGCAGAGAAGCTTTCAGATTGTCTGTTTCAAAGTGGGTTAAATATTTCATTAATGAAAACCCTCTTTTTCCAAGTGCAAATTAACTCCTGATAATTAACACGGATTTGCTTTTAAATTCCTACGCAAACAAAATAAATAGACAAAATCTCAAAAAGCTCTGCTTGTCAAGACATTAACATTATTTTCGTAAATCAACATAATTTCAGAAATCACTTTAGACGATCAATAACAAATTGGCACAATGAACGCTTAAAACTCCTGCCCAAAATCCAATAATAAAATGATAATATGACAAGGGAAGCCCTTGTGCACCCTTACTGCTACACAGATCTGGCAGTGCAAGTGAATATCAGAATAAGTAAGCAAACATGACCTGACATGCAGAAGGAGCCAGACTACACATTGCACACTGGTGATTTTATTTCCTGTAGGTTTTTTTAAAATTATTATTATTATTTAGCTTGCAAACCCTTGTTCACTGTGACCCAGGCTGAAAGCTCAAGGCAAGTAGCCCTCTTGTTTAATAAAACCAGGTTCACTGGTGAAGGGCAGCGTTATACTGTGTGTGAGAACAATGCCCCGATCAGTTGAGATGAAGAAGCCATAATCATCAGAGGATTAACAGAGGACCATATTCACAAAGAATTTAACATCAGTTTAAAATACTACTGCTACTACTAATAATAATAATAATAATAATAATAATAATAATAATAATAATAATAATAATAATAATAATAATAATAATTAAACAAATAACTCAGGAGGATTATTTAAAAGTTCCTACGTGCAGATTAGTTGTTTCTCCAGGTTCAGTAACTGTAACAGACTTAGGAGTGGTAAATTCGTTCTGAATATGACCCTGTAATTATTAGTTTCTGACACCTAAAGGTTTTTTTTTTATTTGTTTTTTTCTCATGCCAAAACCATAATAATTTCACTATACTATGGTTGAATCATAATAGAATTCATGAATCTAATGGAATTCGATGTGACAAAACACCTGTCAAAGTGTTCAAATGCTGTTCAAAACACAACAGGGACAGAAATATTATCTATCTTTTTTTCTTTGTTTATGTGAGACAGAAATGAAAGACTGGGGCTGTGAGCGCCGCAGTGAGACAGTTGGCTGCAGGCTGCCTTTTGGCTGGTGGCAGCTCTGTTTATAAAACAAGGGTTTCACTGTTCATCCTCGCCACTGCACTGAATCAGGAACAGCTTGGCAGCTCCCAGTGTCTCACAGATGCCTTCATGTACAGTAAATGTCATCTTCAAGTACTGTTGCTTACTCAGTGTGTATTGCAAGTGTACCATACAAGTGTAGCGCTGCACAGTGCTAATGTGCTGTGAATGAGAAGCACGCACGGGAACACTGCATAGCCTGAATGTCCATTAAGAGTCACATAGATGGGATCCTGTTACTTCACTTTAATGCACTATCATACAGGGAGGCACTATCATACAGGGATGCACTATCATACGGGGAGGCACTATCAGACGGGGAGGCACTATCATACGGGGAGGCACTATCACACGGGGAGGCACTATCACACGGGGAGGCACTATCATACAGGGAGGCACTATCACACGGGGAGGCACTATCACACGGGGAGGCACTATCACACGGGGAGGCACTATCAGACGGGGAGGCACTATCACACGGGGAGGCACTATCACACGGGGAGGCACTATCACACGGGGAGGCACTATCAGACGGGGAGGCACTATCAGACGGGGAGGCACTATCACATGGGGAGGCACTATCAGACGGGGAGGCACTATCACACGGGGAGGCACTATCACACGGGGAGGCACTATCACACGGGGGGGCACTATTAGTTACGACACCTGACCTGATATCACAAGTGTTCAGTCCTTATTAACTGTAAAATGTACAATGAAGGCAAACAAATACCCCCCTGTGCATTTTGGTATTATGGAACATATACAGTACATAATGTACACGTATATTGTGAGGAATTTCTAAAAAGAGAATGTATGGAAAAAGGACATTTTGGAAGATCTACTTAATCTTTAAATTCAAATTTTGTTAAGTCTTTGTTGAAAAAAAAACAAAAAAAACTGCTAAACAAGCACAAAAAACTAAATTGCAATAAGGACAGACAAAATGTCACAGAATACGTTGTTTCAGTTTTTTAAATAGCCACTCATCTCTATATTCTGATTTGACCCTATACTAACTGCCAACATTAATTCATGAACCTTACTAAAACCCTAAACACAGTTACTTGTGATGCTGTAATGGTGAATTTGCATAGTAATGTCACATTTAATGCTATGCGTTTACCACAGTTTTAGTTTTTTTTTTTACCATGTTTTCACTATGATTTACTGCACTTTGTTATTGTTTCACTGGTTCTGGTTACATAAAATAATGGCTTGTTAAATATATATATATATATATATATATATATATATATAAATATATATATATATATATATATATATATATAGATATGGTATATTTACGTATATATATATATATTTTTTGTAGCACACAGGTGGTTGCCAAACTATACTGTGGATATATATGATTTTACATTGGCTATTGTGCTCTTCTTACATATAGCAGGGTCCCTCGGATTTGTATATTTATATATATATATATATATATATATATATATATATATCTATATATAGTTTTGCTGCGGGACAGTTTGAGACCTGCTGTATATATATGAGGGGGCTTTATATATATTTTTTAAATAGCCACAAAGTTGCCCCTCTTTACTGTGGATTCCGCAGGGAGCCTCACATTGGCTCTTGTGCTCTTATGTGTTAGGGTGGCAAGGGACTATTTCTCCTCATCGCGCTACAGAAGACCCTACTGACTAGGCTACTGGTGAGCTCAGGCGTGTTAGGATGATATTTGCCTGCACCTCTTGACTCAGCAGGAAGCACACTCTCAGGGGCACAGGTGCCAGTGTTGCTGGGGGACAGGCTGAGACCTGCTGTACTCCAGCATGGCGTGAGGGGGCTTTTGTGTGCTGTGGCTGTCCTGTTTGTCACAAGAGCAGCCATTTCAACAACTGTCTAAAAACATATTTCTGGAAGCGAAATACTGTGGGTAAGAATCTACAATGATATAATCATCTTGCTATTGGATGTAAAAATGTAGTAAAGTCAGATCTGGGAGGCAGTGTAGTAATGTAGTAAAATCAGAGTGAATTGAAGGTAGACAGTGTAGTAATGTAGTAAAGTCAGAGTGAATTGAAGGGAGACAGTGTAGTAATGTAGTAAAGTCAGGGAATTGAAGGGAGACTGTAGTAATGTAGTAAAGTCAGAGGGAATTGAAGGGAGACAGTGTAGTAATGTAGTAAAGTCAGGGAATTGAAGGGATACAGTGTAGTAATGTAGTAAAGTCAGAGGGAATTGAAGGGAGACAGTGTAGTAATGTAGTAAAGTCAGAGGGAATTGAAGGGAGACAGTGTAGTAATGTAGTAAAGTCAGAGGGAATTGAAGGGAGACAGTGTAGTAATGTAGTAAAGTCAGAGGGAATTGAAGGGAGACAGTGTAGTAATATAATAAAGTCAGAAGGAATTAAAGGGAGGCTGTGTGGTCTAGTGGTTAGAGCTGAGAGACTGGGAAGGAGGCTGTGTGGTCTAGTAGTTAGAGCTGAGAGACTGGGAGGGAGGCTGTGTGGTCTAGTGGTTAGAGCTGAGAGACTGGGAGGGAGGCTGTGTGGTTTAGTAGTTAGAGATGTGAGACCTTGAGGGAGCTAGTGTGGTCTAGTGCAGGGCTTCTCAAACCCAATCCTCGGGACCCTGGTGTATTCTGGTTTATGTTTCAACTGAACTCTCAATGAGCTAACTAAACCCTTAACTGAACTAATAATTTGCTTAATTAGACCCTTCTAATTTTTCTCAGCTCCTATAAAGTTGCAGATTTGAAGTTACTTATACAATTGTATAGTTAACTTGAAATCCGCAACTGTTTAAGAGGTGAAACTATTAAAAAGGCCTAATTAAGCATATTAATAGTTCAATTAAATGTTTATGAGCTCAGTTGGAATGAAATCCAGAAGACACTGGGGTCTCGAGGATTAGGTTTGAGAAGCCCTGGTCTAGTGGTTAGAGCTGAGGGACTAAAATCATTGACTATGTAAAACTACTGTAAAGCTACACAGCTTCTTTATTTTGGTTGTGGATCCAAAAATAAATGTACACTTTGCATTTTAAAAGGCTACGTAAACTGTTTTTTTTTTTCACAAACTGTCTTTTTTTACAGTTTGCTGGGAGCTGTTTTTTTTAAAGGCAGTCCTTAGAGACTAAGGCATCGTGGATAATGCATCTCCCCCTGGATTCACAAAATGGATTGCAGAAGCACATTGTTATTCAAAATGGAAACAAATGGTGAGTCCTTATCGTCTTAAAGGGACAGGATCCCTCTGCTCTTGAGAATAATGACACAACATTCGGTATAATATTAGGTTTGTTGTTGCCTGTTGGCTCCAGTTGGAGTGGATCATATAAGAACATAAGAAAATGTAAGAATAAGAGGAGGCCATTTGTCCCATTACTGCTCATCCAGCTCCTATCAGCTGGTTGATCTCAACACTTTGTCAATTCAGTTTTTTAAAAGATCCAAGTTAGCATCAACAATGTGATTAGGTAACACATTCCATTGTAAAGTAGCTGAGGAATTGTCTAGAGTTAACTCTGTTGACTCCTTTCAAGACTTCAATCATGATACTATATAGTTGCAAATATATAAGAGTGGAACCATGCAGCAAAGGTTAGTGCTGCAATGGGGAAGCAATACAGAGCTGCCCTGTACCCGCATGGCTTTCTGGGTCATGCATATAGCTAAGGAGACGTGTTTGTAAAATGAAATAAAAACAATCAAAATCAAGGACAGAATGCATCTGAAAGGCCATCTGAAATTTGAAAAGTGCACCACTGCCTTAGCCCCACCTTGAGAGCGAATCACTCTGACTGAGTTAACTGCAGCTGTGTATATTGGGAGATATTTGTCCTTGACAAGTTTAATCACGTACTGTATTTAATTTACTTATAATAATAATAATAATAATAATAAATAATAATAATCTTATTTAGCGCCTTTCATAGTGGACCACAATCACAAAGAACTTTGCAAGATACAAGATTAGGGTGTGTAAATTATGCATCAGTTGCAGAATCACTTACAAGAACATCTCACCCAAAAGACAGAGCACAAGGAGGTTAAGTGACTTGCTCAGGGTCACACAATGAGTCCGTGATTGAGCTATAATTTGAACCAGGTACCTCCTGGTTATAAGCCTGTGTCTTTAACCACTGGACCACACAGCCTCATTGTGTTGTCTTTTATTCACATCCTAGTTAGTTAGATGGTTCAGCCTTGGCAGATTCAAATAACTAATTTAGGGCTTGCTTGGCATAAAGACTTGGACTAGAATAGATCTCATGGGCCAGAGTTGTGCACCACTGGTCTAGCGTATGATTCTCTGTTTGACTGCTTGTCTATCCCTTGTTTGACTTCTGTCTGAGCTTGAGCTACCTGAACTCATTATTAGAAACCAGTTAGTTCTTGAAAACATCCACATTGAGATACAACTCTCTACAAAAGATTTGTGCAAGTATTTAATCAGGGTTGACAAAAATTTTAATATAATAGGGGGCTCTGCTTGTTTGAATCCCCTGGCATTTCCAAACTAGTGCACTGCATTTCATTAATTGGGATACCTAGCTTTTAAACAGCACAGGGAATTGATCATCTCCCCTATTGTTAGCTGTGCTGTTGTGTTCTGAGCTACTGGGAATACTGAGTCCCTGTGAAACCTATGTGTGGTTTAGCAATCCATATTATTAAACTCTATTACATCACCCTCAAACAGTCGCTAGTCAGAACGGCTGATGTTCACTCTCAATAAGTGAGTTAAAGTCAGATGTGTGCTTCAGCCAGAGCTGTCATCAGCCTGCTCCAATCATCAAGTCTCCTGATTCCTGCATACAGGATGCCATCTGTCATCTTGTAACTTTCCTCTGCTGTTTGACTGCACTGCACAATACCTTCCCTGTCTGCATACACATTGCACATCTATTAAGCTAACTCTCTAAACAAATGTCCTTCACAGTGTAATGAACCTCTCCCTACTGCAATGCCTACCCCAACATGAGTTAATATGTGATATTGAGCTCAATTGTATATCTCCACCCAAGTAGCAGAGAGAGTACAAGGTTTGGTGTCCGGTTGTGGTTAGCAGATGAGAAGGAGCGCTCATGAGCTGTCCAATACTCTGTCACACTGCGGAGAACGTATTTTCCTTATTTGTATTTTCCTGAGTTGTATTGAGATCATCTTGTGCTTGCTGATAAACACCTACAGATAGAGGGGACTTTTCTTTAACTTGCAAGAAGCCCATGAATTTATTATTTTCAACAGTGCAGATTGCACCATACTGCAGTTCTTCACAGCAGGCAATGGTGCTGCAATGGAGAGCCAGTGCCTCTGTACTAGATGACAGAAGGGAAGGTAAAATGAGAATGGTCATCAGTAGAATGGTACACGCCTGTAGCATCACAATAGAGTGAACTATTACTTACTGGGACTCTATTACAGTTCCATGTCGGTACCAATGAGCTGTCCTGTCTGAAACCCCGCTAATACTTAATCAATCGTTTTGCTATTGCTGGAAATTCTGCTAATGTTTCTAATAGAGTTCCCTTATGATAATACACTGATATTATAAAGCTGTACTAATGGATAATTGGTGCTGGTTGAGGAGCTGGTTCAGCTGCTCCAAGAAAAAAATATTGCCATCCCTTTACTGAAAGTCAACTATTGTCACTCCTAAATTAATAGTTTTGATGAAAATCTTGTCCGGAATTTTACAGGGCAGGGTAGCAACTAGACTACAAACTATGATTGTTTTTTATTTTTCTCCATATTAACTAACAGCATGGCTTGACAACTTTCTGAGATCAATCAGCTACTAGGAACTGAAGGAGCTTAGATGTGCCAAATGCCCTTGTTCATAAATGTTATTACTCTATGTTTAAACACATTTTGAGCAGCCTTGCTTTATTTCAATTCTCAACATAATGAATATTAACCTTTACAACAAATAGCCAAGCACAGAATTAATCAGGTGCACACTACAAATGCCTCAAAACAAACAAACAAAAAAATATATATACACATATCATTTATCATTTATATGTAACCTTTTCTTGGTTCCTTTGCTTGCTTGCTTCTGAATACTCTTGCTTCCTCCTAGCCCTCACACTTCTGCCCTACTGCCTCTCTCAGTTTCCACTGCCAAGCCAATTGCCTCTTTACATCAGTCAGCGAGGCCCGATGAGGTGAACTACTGTCCCCTAACCCCTGACGGAATGTGAATGAGATTCAAACCACACTTGCATGACATTACCGAGCCCCACACGACAGAGCTTTCTTATTACGTGAGCCTTGGGGACGCTAGCTGTCTTCTGACTGCTTTAACAAAGCAGGTGCAGGTTAAGAAACGCCAATGAACCGGAACACCACTTGCAAAGAGAGAGTAAAATTCCCAAGGCAATGTGTCTCAAATACAGAAAAGGGGCACTGGGACTTGAAGAAGAACAGTGGAGCACTGAAGAGAGTTCTTCTTTTGTCTGTGGCTAATTGAAACACGCACATTGCCTCCTGTGTACTGGTGCCTGTGTGTGTGTGTGTGCGTGTGTGTGTGTGTGTGTGCGTGTGTGTGCAAACAAGCCGTGTACACTGGAGGAAATGCTTGCTGCAATTAGTGACACATGAAAAAGGACACAACCCACATGAATAGGAAAAGAAATGTAATCAACAAAGATTCCCCGCAAGTGCAGTGGCACCCCTTATGTGATCAAATTACTAACAATACGTTAGCTGGGCTATCAGTTGCTGCTCAGTGTTTTGTTTTAGTAGGGTGATGTATTGTGGCTCTACTATTGTCTAAAGCTGTAGTCAAACTGGCTTATATGGGTGGGTCTAAGATGTTATCAGTAGGTAGATTCGTACTTGAATTGTACGACCGTCGCCGAGGTAGATTTCTATTCTCACTAGTCGTGTGACTGTCT
Organism: Polyodon spathula; assembly: GCF_017654505.1. Lineage (NCBI taxonomy): Eukaryota > Metazoa > Chordata > Actinopteri > Acipenseriformes > Polyodontidae > Polyodon > Polyodon spathula. Next base: position 19,045,228 of record NC_054537.1, on the reverse strand, counting down.
AGATAAACTGTAAATAAATTATAAATCCAAACTGGGTCACTTCATTCTAATTTGACTTTAATACATGCTTTGTTTCACAATTTTTGAGGACGCCACTGAAACAGTTGGTAAAGAAAGGCACCCCTTGTGGGATGTCTGCTTGAGCACCTGTGAAGTTACTGCAGGTACCGCAATTCTCTATGGTCCTGGCGCTGCCCTGAACAGACTTAGTGCATGCACGACACAATGACCTTCCTCAGATTCTGGAACCTGCTTTACATTTTCAAATGTTTTGTTTATTTAGTCTAAAGTGAGTATGAAGGCTACAGGATTCATTTCACACACAATAAAAAGAAGACAGCATTTTGCTTTTGCATCTGCAGGCTCCCTCTGTGAAGAAGGGATCTCACCAAGTTAGGATCTGCTGGGGTGGTATGTCAGCCTCAAGCACTCAATGCTATCAGCTGCATGTGTTTCTTGTAAAGGTATCCTGGGGTAAACCCTCACTTGTCCAGCTAGCTCTAAAATAGTCTCTCACAAACAGCAATGGTCTCTAAGGATTGCCTTTAAAAAAATATCCAAAAATGTACAGGGTCAGATCTTCTTTCTGGTACTTGCCCATTATCTGCCAACTATACAGACTTAAAGGGACAACAGTAAACATACAGTTAAATAACTCTTAAAGGGGTTACAGCAATATATACATGTAATAGGGCTTGTAACCCTCTGTACTCCCTGAAACACATTTCCTCCTTTTCAAATGCCACAGAGAAGTAGCTCATTCCATGCCTGCGCCAACAATTAGAAACACTCTAAACAGGGGGCGGCTTCAGATCATTATCCCGTCTCCCTCCTCCCTCTCCCGCCCCAGTCCCCCATCCCTACCTCGCCGTGGTCCCCAGAGAATCAGCCCTACACGAGCCTCTGATAAAAAAAATCTCATCTGGATTGAAAGAGAAAGGCAATTAATTTTCGTCTGTCATGATCAGTCTTCGAGGAGTTGTAGATTTTATCTCCTCTGGCGTGTGAAGCTTGTATCAGTTGAAGCTGGGGTGCCCGGGTGGGCTGAATAGGCATGGATAATGAACTGTTTAAAGGTTTTTATTGAGAGGGAGAGAAGAATTACCACCCACTGCTAGAGCCGTAGTGCTGCCGTGCTCACTGTTTAAATGCGCCATTATGTGCCTTTTAACCTTGTCCTCTGCTTCTGTGCTTTATGAAAGTAATCAACCTGGAGGCCTTTTGTGTGATCTCCTACTTAGTGTGTGTGTGCGTGTGTGTCTTTCAGTCTGTTTAAGGAAGTATTTACCTCTGTATCTGTGAGTATTCTTTTAAAAAGCGGAGTCTTCTGTTAAATGTTGCTCGGGTCGTATTGCACTGCATTAAAAAAAAAAAAAAAGTGTCCTCTCTTCAGTCTTTTTCACACTGCTGACTGAAACTCTCATAATAGTCTCTCAATCTTTTTCATGCTGCTGGTGGAAAAGGGTTTATTGATAAGTAACAGAATTTCAGTGGAAGCAACAGCACGGTATGCTCTATATTTACATTTCTAAAGCAGCTGTAAATTATGCTAAGGCTTGTGAAAGAGCTCTTCTCTTCTCATATGCCTTATTATGTTCATTAAATCTTTTCCAGGTTTTTTTTTACGCACTATGAAGCACACATGCTTCTGTAGACCGACAAACATATACAATCAATCCTTCAAGTAAGTGGATAAGGCAACTGGACAGGAAACAAGTCAAGGCATTATCTACTTTTTTTAAAGAACAAACTACAGCCAAGCACCCCAGCTAGAATTTGTAGTAAAAACCAGGATCAGGCTTCCCACCTCACCCCCCATCTGACCCCTACCTGAAATGACCAAAATTATAAGTCATGTCTCCATTGGAATGTATTAGTAGCAACTACACTCCTAACTTTGCTGAGAGTGTAGATCTCACACTCAGAATGTCAATAACAAAGCCTTCCAAACATTTAAACCACAACAACACATATCATATCAAGAGAAGGTTCTTGTTTATTTAGATGTAATGACTTATATGTTTATAGGTGTTCGGTGGCTTCCTCTAATCATGTTGAGTAGGTATTTTTTGCACACACTCTTTGTTGTGTCAGGCCCATGAGCACACATAACCTCAACTTTTATTTGCAGAATTCTCTTATGCACCATGATCATTTACAATAAAGTTTGTTTCATATATATATATATATATATATATATATATATATATATATATATATATATATATATGTGTGTGTGTGTGTGTGTGTGTATGTAACATACTAATACAGTAAAACTAATACAAAGACACCTGGCTGATCTAGCCTGTACTGTGTCTATGGCACGTTGTTACTGAGGAGCAGCTCCTGAACTCATAATCAAAGCACCTAAAAAAAAAAAAAAAAAAATTTTCATTAATTTCAGTAAGAATCATTCAGTTAAATGCAGACATCAGAAAATTGAATTTGAAGCTACCGCTGCACTTCGAAGATGTCTTATCTATTTGAATAATTTGAACACTGTATATTTAAAAAGTGGACTACTATATATTTAGGGACATCAAGATACTAAGAAAGCCATTGGGGGAGTAGGGTGAAAATTAAAACAAATATTCCACTCCCTTGCACTGTAAAATAAGACTTAAAAAACCCATATTGCACTATAAAGAGACAAAGAGTTATCAATTCCCATCAGAGGCACGAGGCTCCTGTGGGCTTTATCACTTCTGGAGTGAAGAATATCACCAAACCTGCTTCTAAAGTCAAAGATTCACAGGAGAATTAGGAAGACAGAGCACAGCATTTGTGAAAGGTATTCACTATTTATAGAACCCCCTGGAGGAATGGGGAGATGGTGTTGAAGGCCTTCCTCTTTCTCTGGAAGAGCACCCCACCTCAACTCCCATCAGGTTTGAAAGGGGCTGGTTAACTTCCCTTCCTCGCAGAACTGAAACACTTCATCAGAGCTACTCTGAAGGGAGAAACAATTGATTGGGGGTATGAATGTAGTCTTTAAAATCTTAAAAAGAGTTGATATAGTTAACCCTAACCAATCCTTGAAGGGTAATGCAGAAACCAGGACCAGAGGACGTTGTTGAAAATAAAACTGAGATACACTTAGGACAGAGGGAAGGAGACACTTCCTCGTGCCAAGGGTGGTGATAGTATAGAATGGGTTACCTAGCCATATAGTGAGGCTGAATCACTGGGCTCCTTTTAAGACTCAACGTGACAAGGTTTTGAGGTCAATCATCTACTGGGAAAGAGAACTGATGGGTCGAATGGCCTCCTCTTTGTAAAGTTCCTTATGTCCTCAGTAAAAGGCTCTGAAAGTGGGAAGATTTCTTTTTCTAGTACTTTACCAAGCATTAGAAACCACAGAACTTTCATTAATCACCAATCAGGATAGCTGATCACAGGGCACTACCACTTGGTAGATCACACCAGAAGATTCAAATAGAACGTCTAGCCTTAAAAATCATTTCAAATTAGAAATGTAAAACGTTTAAAACAATAAAGGTAGTATTTACCCGTTTCTGATCACAAAACCTCACCATGGGAGATTCCATTGGTTGTCTAGGTCAGCGTGATTCGTTTACGGCTCTTACTTTCCCAACGCAGCTCTATTGCTCAATTATCAAACGCTGTTTAGTATTCAAACTCTTACTTAACGTAGCTCTCTCCTACACTGCATCTTCCCTCCAATGCCATTTTCAACAGAAACAAGATTGCTTTGATTAAACTTGTAAATAGCACTTGCCCCTTACATCCACCCTGAGCAGGTGTATTAGGAGCTGATAGATCTCAAAATGTAGTCAGGTCGGGTCTTAAATGATTCCGATGAAGCAGCATCAACAATAGGGCTAGGTAACCCATTCAGTGTAAAGAAGTGTCTCCTACCCTCTGTGCTAAGTCTTGATAATCATACAATGCATGTTGTATAATTTATAGTCGCGGACAAAAGTAGTGCCCCCCCCCTACACTTAATATAATTCAAGAAAACTTGTTAAATACATGCATTTAGTGAGCATTAGCCACTAATTAATATGTTAGAGACATAAATACACCACTTCTTATAGTTTAACAAACAATCTTAATAAAAAAAATAAAGCACTTGAACAAGGCCATTTCACCCATAGTGACAGCTGATGCAGATCACTGTCTGTATACAGTTTGCTGTACTTCGGTATTATCATACCCAGGTTAATGAATTGCCACCCGACACTCACCTGGAAACTGTAGGACCGTCCCTGGCAATGACCTTGTGTTTGTCAGACTCTAGTGAATCAATCTCACAGCATGCAGATGAGTCTGCCACCTCTGCTGCCTTACCAGAGTGAGCTCCCATCATGAATAAGAGATATCACCCCCCTCCCCCCAACTTGTTTGTCTTTTTAAAATATTTATTAACTCTTTTATGTTTTAAGTAGGGATGCTAATTAACACGTATGTATAAGGAGAGAGAGAGAGAGAGAGAGAGAGAGAGAGAGAGAGAGAGAGAGAGAGAGAGAGAATGGTGTCTTTTTAAATGCACAATGGATTTATTGTTCAATCTATTGTTGTTTTCTGATGTAGTTTCTCTCATGCTTTGTGTCATGGTTCCAAAACAAATAAGAAACAACTTAAAGAGTTTACTGGGATGTCCAAAGGTAGGACTGGTAGCCCAAGTGGAAGATTGCTACCAACAGGGTCATTTTAATATTTACGCTGACATGCCGTACATAGCGCCTGTTTGATTGCACCCAGGTGAAAATAAACACATGCACACACACAGACACGCACACTCACACACACACACACTCACACACACACACACACACACACTCACACACACACACACACACACACACACACACACACACACACACACACACACACACACACACACAGACACACACACACTCACACACACACACACACAGAGTGAGTGTGTCTGTGTGTGTCACACAAACAGGCACAGGCACACACTGTGTACACACTGTCACAGACACACACACTCACACATTCACCACAGGTGTGTGTGTGGACACAAACACAGTGTGTTGTGAAAGTGTACAACCACCACACAACACACACACACCACACACACACAACACACACACACACACACACACACACACACACACACACACACACACACACACACACACACACACACACACACACACACACACACACACACACACACACACACACACACACACACACACACACACACACACACAGACACACACACACACACACACACACACACACACACACAGACACACACACAGACACACACACACACACACACACACACACACACACACACACACAGACACAAACACACAGACACACACAGACACACAGACACACACACACACACACACACACAGACACACACACACACACACACACACACACACACACACACACACACACACACACACACACACACACACACACACACACACACACACTCACACAGACACACAGAGTCACACAGACACACTCACACAGACACACAGACACACAGACACACACACACACATGACACACACGGTGTGACACACACACACACAAACACACACTGTCTGTGTGTCTGTGTGACAGCCACACTGGGTGTCTGTGCTGAGTGTGTGTGTGTGGTCTGTGTGTGTGTGTGAAGTGACTGGTACACACACACACACACACACACACACACACACACACACACACACACACACACAGACACACACACACACACACACACACACACACACACACACACACACACACAGACACACACACACACACACACACACACACACACACACACACACACACACACACAGACACACACTCACAAAGACACACACATACTCACACAGACACACACATACACCCACACAGACACGCACACACACAGACACAGGCTCAATTAAGCTGTACTGACAAATTTGGAAGAACTAAGCACTGTCAAGTTTGCCAACATATGTACACTGTCCATGAATCCATAAATAAGAAAAAATGTCTGAGAATCTGTGTGTGTCTGTGGGAGTGTGTGTCTGTGTGTGTGTGTGTGTGTGTGTCTGTCTGTCTGTCTGTCTGTGTGAGTGTGCGTGTCTGTGTGTGTGTGCGTGTGTGTTTATGTTCACCTGGGTGTAATCAAACAGGCGCTATGTACAGCATGTCAGCATTAATATTAAAATGACCCTGTTGGTAGCAATCTTCCACTTGGGCTACCAGTCCTACCTTTCAGCCCTGCTTTTCATTAAATATTTCAGCAGCCAGAAGTCACTTCTCCCCAAGTGGCGACATTACCTCAGACTGAAATCACTCAGGACAAGCGACATAGAATACAGCAACACTGCCACAGAGTGAGAAAGCAAGTTAGCAAATTAAAAATCAAGAACTGTGCAAACAGATTCCCAAACAAAGGGTCTGCATTAAACATTTATTCTGTTAGTGCGCTCCGAAAAATAAACGTATGAAACACAGGGAGAGTGCAACACATTAGAGGAAAGCGATGGGTTTTAAAGGGGCCTTATAGTGTCTAAGAGGTCTTAACAGCCTCTGAAATACCTGTCCTGTTTATTTACTGGATTGTAAAAAAACCGTATCATGACACACCTCGAGTCCAAGAACGAGTAGACATCACCGTGATGGGCATTACAGCGCAGATTATTAGAGTACTGCCCATAACAGTGCCACGACCTTACCGTGATGCGCATTACCACGACGGACATTACAGAGCTAACCATTACAGCGCTACGACATCATCGCGCCAAACTACAATTCTATTCCCCTCAGTATGCAGGCTTTAATATGACTTAGCGGTGTCAGTGAGACTTGTATTGCACAATTGCAAAGCATTTCATACCAGGTTTGATGAAGATCTCTTGCAGATTGAAACATTGATCTTGGGTATAATAAAAAATAAAAACACTTTGGAGCATAATATATAAGTGTGTGAATACTATGTTTGTTTAACTTTAAAATCTTTCTACCCTGCGCCTTTAAAGATTTTGGATGTGCGTATGTTTTCTCTTTGTTTACTACTACGCCCATATCCCATTTCTCAGAGCATCCATTTCTCAAGGAAGAAGTAAACAGTAGTTGTTTTTACCGCTGTTTTGGCACCAAAACTGGTGTGTTTCGTCCGCCGCTGCCACACTACGTAGAAACGTTTGTTTGCCCATTTGGCAAGGCACCTAAAAATGTAATCCTGTAAACTGCTAGAGAATAGATTTATACCGTGTGTGTGTGTGTGTGTGTGTGTGCGTATACAGTGGTCGTCCAAAGTTTATAAACCCTTATTTATGAAGATGTAACACCATAAAATGATGTTGAATGCATGTATATAGTATCTTCCTATAAACACCCCTATTTATGTACGGTAAATATATGTAGATGATACATTCCAAAAATTCCCCTGTTCTTCTGTTTTCTAATATTTAAAAAAAGTTCCAAAACAAAAAACTGTCAGTTCAGTTTTTTACAGTTGCGTACTGCTTTGTTTGTGTTGTGCTCTTGTCGTCTGAATAAATATATTTTCAAAGAAACAAAAAATCACCATTTAATGTGTGCAAAAGAAGCATACATTAGGATACCTTTGTCAAACAACTGTGAATATCGGCCAATAATAATAATAATAATAATAATAATAATAATAATAATAATAATAATAATCTGTGTGCCAAGCAGGTACATAAAGGGGAATTATCTGACTACAACATTTTAATTTCAAACAACAAAAGTGAACTCGCTCTGGATAAAAGCATCATGCTAGAAAGAGAACAGTGGGTTCAGTACAGATAGGACAGGGCAGAGAAGCAAGGACAACAATATAAAGTTAAACTCTTTATTTAAAAAACAAATCTGTACAAAATATACATTAAAAAAAATCATACAACCCACACGTCATAGTCTTCATCGGTCTAGGGTCCCAGATGTCCTGTGGAGGAGTAATCAGAAAGAAATTATATAGTAATCATTATCATATATATATATATATATATATTATATATATATATATATATATATATATATATATATATATATATATATATATATATACACGCTGTAAACTTTCTGAAAGAACTTGTTGACTTTTTTTTTGATATTTAACTAAAATACGTCGGTACATAAAATTTTAAATAAGAATTATTATATTTAATTTATTTTAGCAATTCCTCTCCACAGGTGGAACAAGCCTGGTGGTCAAGACCCACAGACATTTGCCAGTGCCACAAAACCCCACCACAATTCGCCAGGGGGTCAGGGAGTCAGGGGGTCAGGTCAGGATCGAGGCACGCAAAGGTCTGCTCACTTACAGAGCTATGGGAGTGTAAAAATGGCCCTAGGCCAGACACTGAGAAGGGGGAAAATGTTTCAAGTGCACAGAATAATGACTCAATCACCATAACAGAATGGGGGTGACTAATCGTGGTCGTAACAAAAGGAAGCCAGTGATATACTGCATAAGCAGCAGCAATAATAATAATAATAATAATAATAATAATAATAATAATGTGTACACAAGGTCATCAGATGATGACCTTGGGGTCTTACAGACCTGGCAGAACTTATTTCAGACTCAAATGGTTTTTGACCCCCACAAATCTGGTGAAGAATTGATCTTGTGACCCAGATGTAAAATTTCAGCTGGAGTGTGAAGCTCTTTCTGGTCTCTTATTGGTATTGATTACCCAGGTGATTTATACAAACCCAGCACAGGTTTAAAGCACTCACACTTTCTTAAACATTTGACATTTTTTTAGCCAGTTTAGGTTTTGGGGGAGAGAACACCCTGATAGTTATTTTCTACATTTGGTGTATGACAACCAGTCCTGACCAGTTAAAAACCAGTACAGCTACCAGCTCTGAACAGCTGAAGACCAGTACATCTACATTGCTCTGAACAGCTGAAAACCAGTACAGCTACCAGCTCTGAACAGCTGAAAACCAGTACAGCTACCAGCTCTGAACAGCTGAAAATCAGTACAGCTACCAGCTCTGACCAGCTGAAAACCAGTACAGATATAAGCTCTGATCAGCTGAAAACCAGTACAGATACCAGCTCTGACCAGCTGAACACCAGTACAGCTACCAGCTCTGACCAGCTGAAAACCAGTACAGATACAAGCTCTGATCAGCTAAAACCCAGTACAGGTACCAGCTCTAACCAGCTGAAAAACAGTACAGTCTAAAAATGTAAAAATGACACAGTTATTTTGCTTACCTTGAAGAACATGCGCTGGTCTCCTTTCCCTTGTTTATTTTCTTTCTACTGTAAACGATTAGTCCAGAGAGATAGCGATCCATTTGCAAGGGTGTCCTGTCAACTGTGCTTCCTGTAAAGTGCTGAACAATTAAAATTCTGTCATAATTTGAAATCACAGCAATTATACTGTGACTATAAAATAGCTCCTTTCTATTTAATGTGCAGAACAGCCATTGTCTAAAGTTACGTGAGACCTTATTGCATGCTATAATTGAGCACTAATTAAATTTAAACTTGCAAATAAATATTATTTTCCGAAGAATACCCCATTGTACTAAATCATTTCTGAGTGGTACCTGAGTAAAATAATTCAAAGCCGTTCAACTCCTGGTCCTCTGAGCTGGATTATGATTTGTGACCCATTATTCGCTACAAGTGTGATATTGATTTGTCTGTCAGTTTTTATAAGATATTCTTCAGGCTTTAACGTTATATGAATTACTGTTGCAGCCTGTAGCTGAAACATTCCCATATTGAAATATATATTCATGTATGTGTACTATAGTAGGTTCAATATATGTTTGTTTGTATCAAACATTGTGGTACAATTATGGCCACTTTCTTATGCAATGACATTTTAAAAAACACATACTTTACATAAACAAAATTGTTCTCATATGTGCCCCATACAAGCAAACTCATATTAACCATATATGCATTAGAAAGCATATTAAAAAGCTTTATATAAGCAAACTTGTATAAAACATATATACACTGTAGTACAAATATGGCCGGTTTCTGATAATTGCACTTATACAAGACAAGACTTTGCATATGTACCTCATGCATGTGAACCATGTAATTATTGTGAGAAGACAGGGGTATGTGGATAGCCCTTACAGAGGTATATGGATAGGTAATTACAAGGAGCACTATCTCTAAGCAACTCCAGTCTCTTTTGTATTAAAATATGATATTGTTTAAAGATGGTGCTTACATTAAAAAAAAAGAAAATTATGCAAAGTAGAAAAGATTAAAACTGCACAAGCAGGGCCTACATAGGATTTCATACATACGGGGAAAAATAAGAATATAGGAATAAGCAAGTTCATTTCTGCAAATATACCACCTCTGGTAGTTCAATTTAAGGTGAACATTGTTTTTTTTTTGTCGTCACTTGTTTGTAAAATTCCCATCTTACAACCCCTTGGCCGTAGTGTAAGTCAAACCTGTCACACAAAAGTGGGTTTGATGGCTGGATCTTCCAAGAATAATAAAAAAAAATCTCTGATAAAGAAACTCTGCTTGAGAAGTAACTATTTGTAACTAGATACAAATAGTAATCGGTATGGCTCTTTGAAGACTGGACAGCTCTGCAGTACGGTAAAGTTAAGTTCTTCAGGGTGAGTCGTGCAGCACTGTGACACACAGGGGTCTTGATCACAGAGGTTTGATGAGTATGCTACTGGCAGATCTCAGTTGAATCCTGCACCCTGGGCTCCACTGTTCTGAGCTAACCTGTCACAGATCCTTCTACAAGAGGCAAGAGGCACGTGGCACTGAAAGGGTGTCTTGGCAGCCATACAAAGCGATGCCGCTTTAGTTCTTTCTCCAATTAATGGCTAATTTCCCAAGACTCCCATTGAGCTCTAATAAAAACTGATTTCTCAGCAGAAATCCTCTTGTCAGCACCAATAATCTTCTTCCACAATGTTAGCTTAGTCAACCTCACACTCAGAGTGGGGGACTCCCTAGGGAAGAAAGCTAGGTTAATAATAATAATAATAATAATAATAATAAATAATAATAATAATAATAATAATAATAATAATAATAACTCTTACCAACACATTTTGTATTGCAGTGTCTTGATCTGATAATAATCCACTTAAAAACAATTAATAACAAAAAAGAATGGTTTATTACTGTTTAAAAAATAGATTGTAGAGTAATCATATAAATGTAACTTGAATTGATTACAGTTTTTGTTTATTGATCAATCAGTTCTGCTTAATAAAAATACTAAGCCAGGTTTGTCTTGATAGACACATCAACGATCTATCCTGGCTAGAGCATTTAAATAGATATAACATGAAGACTTGGCCAATTGTCCCCGTTTGAAGAATAAAAGGTAGATTAAAACAGAAAGACAGGAGAATTTACTGTAATTTAGTCTGAAGATCCTTCCCTAATCCACAGGGATAACCCCCCCCCCCCCCCCCCCCGAGGGTCGTTGTGTTCCGCGGAGCTGAATTCCATAGTAAGAACCCCTTGAGGTCTGCTTGTTATGTTAAACAAAGGACAAAAATGCTTATTATCCCTAACATTATTATCCCTACTGTAATGATCCATTATATATATTATAGCTCTGCACCTTTAAAGTGATTGTTGCTCACAAAAGACTGCCATAAAGCGTTCCTATTGTGCACTTCTGTTGTTATACTGTGGGTCCCAAATGTGCAGTTTTGATAGGAACCTGTGTTACAATAAGCATGTATTTGTATTTATTAAACACAGTGTTTGGTACTACGCTTGGGAAAAGAAATCTGTTTTTAAGCCATGTTTTCAGTTAGCATTGCACTTGCTTGGTCATTTCACCTGGAGGGTGAAATTGTCCCCTTCCCTTCAATGACTTATTTCCTGTCATTAACCAACCAGCTGCTTCCCAAATTGACTGACAAGCTTTGACTCAGAATAATCTTCCCAGGAAGTGCAAGTGTAAAACATCCCCTGAATAATGGTTCTTTCTTTAACCACGTGTCATAAAAGATGTGAGGTTTTCAAATGAAAATACATGTTTGCTGTAACATGTGTTTCTTTCAAAGTTGTATCTAATTGAAGTGCCAAACAGGTAGTAATTATTGGATTCATTTGTTAGCTGCAATAACTTTAAGGTGTATGCTTTTGGGAGACTGAACCCACCTCCTAAAAGAAGAAATGCATTATGGGAGTGTGATTTCAGTGAGTGGTCGTGGACGTGATGTAAGTGAAGCACACAGCTGTTAATTAGTTTAATGCAGGAATATCAGAACCTTATAAAACAGACATATACAATCTGAACGTATTTCAGATCTAGCACTAAATACCACAAGGAAAAACTCTGTAAATGTACTGAACTACACATAGAGTTGCTGCGCCTGATTACGTATTTTACAGTAAAAGTGTTTCCACTTAGAATGCATCGACTTATTTTTAAGGTGAACTTAAGGGATAACCACAAGTTTGTATTTAATGCAATCCAGCGTGATTCCCTAGTGTGCAAAATACTGCTGTAGGCTATCCCGGTGGGACAGAGGCTGAATTTAGAAATAGCAAAATAAACAAAAAATGAAGACATTTAATTTATTTTAGTATTTTTAAATCCAGCATTATGAGTATATAATAATTAAGGGTGGGGTATAGACTGATCAAATGGAACCCTAAGTCAAGTACCGATAGATAAATTACTGAATTGAGGAGCATAAGAACATAAGCCAAAACATTTGTCTACTTAACTGTTTTTTCATGGGAGTTGCTCTATTATTTAGCAGCATGGAGGGAGTTAACAGCCATAAACACATGTGACATAGGCTAGATCAACCTCCAATGTATTATTATACTGTATTAATTAATGCCAACACCATCTACATCACAGCGGTGTGTTTTCACAAAAACAAAAGGAACTCAAAATGAGAGCTCATTAGATGGCTCTGGCTCTTACGCCTTGGGTTGATCTAGCCCACATAACATGTATCTATGGCAGACGACTAGAACTGACGAGCAACTCAAATGAAAGCACTTGAACATATTGCAAAAAAACACACAGTAATTGCAATAAGAATGATTGCAAACATCAATGGGGCAGTTTTTAAAAATATGAAAATATAAAATTTTAAGCTATTGTACTTGTTCTTTTATGGGGAGGTGTAAGTGTGTGTGTGTACGTGTGTGGGGGGGTGTAAGTGTGCGTGTGGTGTCTGTGTGTCAGTGTGTGTGTGAGAGTGAGAGTGTGTGTGTGTGTATGTAGGGGGGTTGTAAATGTGTGTGTGTGGGTGGGGTTGTAAATGTGTGTGGTGTCTTTGTGTGTGTGTGTGTGTTGTGTGCTTGAGAGACATGTATGTTTGTGTGTACATGTGTGTGGTGTGTGTGTATGAGAGTGAGTGTGTCAGTGTGCGTTTGTGTGTGTGGGGGGGTTGTAAATGTGTGTGTGGGTGTAAGTGTGTGTGTGGTGTCTTTGTGTGTGCTGTGTGTGAGAGAGAGTGAGTGTGTGTGTGTGGACGACACACCCTCTCTCTCACTCAGTGTGTGTCGGTGTGGGGGGGGGGGGTTTGTAAGTGTGTGTGGTGTCTTTGTGTGTGTGTGTGGTGTCTTTTGTGTGTGTGTGTGTGTGTGTGTGTGTGTGTGTGTGCGTGTGGTGTGCTTGAGAGACGTGTGTTTGTGTGCGTTTAGCACCAAGGGGAAGTAGGAGGGGTGCAGGCGCTGCTTCTTAATTGAAAGCAAGCAATGCATACAAGATGAGTGTTTGATGCTTGAGTCTGGGTCGGGTTACCTGTTTCCAATCAGACGGTTAATTAAGTGACAACTGATCAGGTGGAAAACACAGCAGAGAGCCAGGAGACAAACTCGAGTTCCTGAATGACGGTTCCCTCCTCTCCCCGGGTCCCGATCCAGGGTGCTGAGAAATTATTCATTACCTTACAAACAAGCAGGGCTGATAGACAAAGGACCTCACAGGTTTAAAACACACTCAGATTTCCGAGCACTCATGAAACATTCAGGGGGATGCTCTTGTTAAATTTAATTGGAAGAAACCTGATTCACCACCTGCATGCACGCTTTGTTGGGTTTTATTTAAAACAAAAGAAAAAGAAAAAAATGTAAATGAACTGCCAAGTTTGACTGCATTTTGTGAATTATTCAAAGTCTTCATTTTGCGGCTGTCGTCTTCTTGTATGTGTGTGAGTGTGTGTGTGTTTGTGTGTGTGCCAGGTGGAGGGAGGCACTGAATTTCGAGACAGACATATATACAGTACTGTATATATTGTTGTTCCCTTACAAAAGTTTTCCATAGTAAAAGCTTAGCAGAGTGTAATGAAGCATTGTAAAAGCATGGTAAAGCATTATAAAGCCCAGAGAGGTACAGTATAATAGGCCATAATTACAAACATAGTAAACCAGGGTAAACTATGATACATGCATAGTATAACCATGGGTGAACTGCAAAGTTCACTGTGGTGAACTTTTAAACAGGTTATTCTGGGTGGAAAGGAAAGACAGGCACTTTACAAGCTTTACAGGTACAAAGAGCCTTTTCGTAAAGTTACTGTACACCCCCTCACTGAACTTAACATAACCCATCCCTATTTAGACAGGGGTGTACAAAATGGGGTAAAATAGAAAATTAAGATGACTTTTGTTAGAAGCCAGACTAGTTATTTATTTATTTACCTTTGTGTTCTGAAAAAATCATTCAGTCCACTGAAAGAATAAACATTTTGAGAGCAGGGCTCAAGTGTCCTTGTGAAGCATTTTATCAGTAAGCAGTGGTTTTCTGACCCTGTTACAGGATGGATGACCCACCACTAATTCCTTCCTGGTCTATCTGTTGATTGTACTGAGGGGCAATGGTAGCACAAGGAGAGCTGTGCTTTTAGAATAAAACAAACAGAAACAGTGGTATAATCCAAAATGCGTTGGTGATTCGTTGCTTTACCACAGTATCTGTGATACTCTATATTTGAACTATTAGAATAAAAGTCAGTATGGGAGTATTGTAAGTTAGTGTAATACCAAGAGTACCATTATTATAAAAATTTTAAGAATCGTGGTTAGAGGGCATCACCGTCTGGTACTTGGGAAGTTAAAAGCCCTGCCCGTACAGACAGGGTCAACCACCACCATAATGCCAGATTAATTGGTTACTTTGAGCACTTTAACCTTTTCAAACATTTGATTTTCCTGTTTTGCTCTTTTAAAATGAGAAGTTCCAACTTCCCTGCAATGGAGCTTCCTGATTGGGGAATAAAAGTTCCGAGGATGTTTTTAAACTGCACTACATGATGTTCAATCCATCACAAACATTGTTAGCAATTCAGTTTGACATTTTCAGTTCAGTCTAACGTTTGCCCACTTTGTAAAACACGCTTACTTCACAACACAGATGGATGAATACCACAGGTGTAATGAATAATACTCTTTTATAAGTTATACATAATACTACAATAATTAATTTGAAGAAAATCAAAAACTCTGTAGGTAACTATTTATAATGCTGAAGTGGCCCGATGGTTCTCCTATTTGATAAGCTGTAAGGATCCCTTTAAGAGCTGTGGAGGGCATATACCTTTCATAAACGTCACTTTTAAGCCCCACCTCTTTAGAATGTTCAAGACTAGCTGGTACAGTCTGTCTCAGACTAAGACAGCGAGAGGTTAATGAAGCATGGCAATAATACTTCTCCCCTATAAGGATGGTGGAAAAGGTTGAAATATATGTTACATGAGAGGTGTTGACCCCCAGCTGTGTGTGAAGCCTGGGGCTCTATGTATATTCAGGCCTACCTTTGCACCTCCTCCCGTGAAAAAGATTAAAAGTTTAAAAATCTGGCAATGAGAAATACAGAGCTTGTCTCCTGTATGCGGGGGATTCCTTTCCTTCCAAGAAGAAGACACTGCACTCCAGGTTTGCACAGCCTTCACCCTGCACATCCAATACAACGATTTAATGATAGACAGTTCCCTCATAGAAACAGACAAGTGCAGCATATCAAAATACTAACCATCCATAATTCAGGCTGGACTTGTTCCCTATCAGAGCACATAGAGGGGCCAGGAGACAGGGAAACAAACTTTATGGATAATAATTCCCAGGCATTTGCCACAGTTTCTTCTGTAACTGAGAAATTCGCAGAAATCTTCATAGCTGTCACAGAAGACGTTTACTATTGCAAATTAACGTTCAGCTTGGCACTGATGATGACTAAGCCATTCTAAATAAATGGATTGTAATCAAGGCCCTTCCAACTCAAACAGTGAGGTATTTATTTATTTAAAATGTTATTGTGTCCAATTTACACCCGTTTTTATCTACAGTTTACAATGTCCAGTTGGAGCACTCATGATACATAATGAAGCTTCCCTTCCCGGGTTGTTTTTTGTCACCCCACGACAGCTCAATAAAGGGCAATGTGATTCCACAACCAAGCCAGGCGCCTTGATACACTAAGGAACTTTACAGTGGATGTCAGTGAGTGACTTTATGGACAAAGGCCAACCCTGCAGGTGTCCATGTTCAGCTCAATGGGCAACTGGCTAGTAGGGTCTGCTGTACCACATTAAAGACTACCAATCCTGGACAATTGTGTCTCCCTAACCCATGAGACCGCCAGAACCAACAGGAGGATACCCACAATAACATGTTCCACATCTAAAGGTAATTTGTGAGTGAAGCCTTTATCAGATAATCCATTGTAGCATTTTTCATCTCTATCAGAAGGTAACCTTAAATATAATTTAGTTTTTTTTTTTTTTTTTTTTTTTTATCTGTAGTGTCTATCAGTAAAATTCTCAACTAGGTAAACTACACAATTTTTGTTTGTGTTAGTGTTTTTGGAGAGGGAGGTAAATGGTGCTAAATAGTTTGCTTACTTTAATTTTTTTTGTTTACTTAAATCCATTTGGACAACTCCCTTCTGCATGGTCAAAAACATAAATAATCCAACAAATAATAAAAACATTATTATATAAAAAAAAAGATCCCTACAAGAGACATATAAAATGTATTGTTACAAAAATATAACAGCAAGATATTCACACTGGAAAATATTGGAAACCTTAGGTTTCCCATTAGGCAAATTTAAGCCATAACCGCACTGGGTAAAAGAGACCCCGTATAAACCAAGAGGCTATGTAATTGTGAATTATGTTGGTTCAGTTGATCTTTTTTTTAATGTTGTTCTTTCATTACAGTTAAAAGAACAAGAAGCACTCAATCAGAATTTTAATCATTTGTCTATTTGACTTACTTAGTATACCGAAGAAGGCACTGCCAGAAATGTTTGTCTGCTTGACTTCAGTGTACTGAGAATTAAACAATATATGGGATTCATTCAAGAATATCCTGCCCATCAATGCCCACCCAGTTCCTAGTAAGCTACATAACACTGTATAACTGTAATTCTTTGAAAACCAACCAAGCACACAAACTGAATAATCATCCATAATATTCATTAAAGAAATGTGCTCTGTGCTTGCCTGGACTCTCTATCCTGTCTTTTGGCCCAGATTAAAATCAAACCAGCCAGAACTGATCCCATTAAATGCAATATATATATAATATATAATATATATAATATTATCATAATATTATATATATATATAATATACTATATATATATATATATATATATGCATGTAACAAGCAGTTACAGAATTTGAGATTAAATATAGCCTAACTATGCCACCAGGGAATTAAACCCCAGAATATTAATAAAATAATTTAAGTTAGGATGATATATATAGCACACAAGTTCTTTTAATTGGGCGTTTCAGTGCGAATCCTCTCCATGGAACAAATGCCAGTTGAGACAGTATTAGAAAGCAATACGTTTTTATTACAGATAGAAAACTCTTATTAGGCAGTCCACAATAAAATACTTAATGGTGTATAGAGATAAGCAAAAAAAGTACAATTATAACCATTTGCTTGAGTAATGAGGCAGATCAGTTTCCACTGCCTGTGCTCAACTCAAAACAAGAAAGAAAAACAGAAACTCCAATAACAAAAGAAACATAGCTAATCCAGTGAGTTAATATTCAAATGAAAATTCAATAAACAAAACATTTCAAATAACAAACATGCATTTACACTCACAATCAGTGTGTTTCAAACATAAATAAAAATAAACAGTTGAAACTAAGCTACGACAGCACTCTATAGCAGCTGGGTACAACTAATGTTTAAGGTTCAACAACACTTCTAACAATATATGATTAACAGCAAAAAGTGTAATGTAGCAGCCAGAAAATACATCAGTAACTACAGTATGATGTAACAGCAAAAATATATAAATTAGCTATACACATTAACAACTATAGTGCAATTTAGCAGCAATTATATAAATGTGCAGCCATCTTAATTAACAATACCAGTTGCCATGCAAAAGCAATCTCATACTATAGTAAACATAAAACTTTAATAACCCACCCCCTCAAGGATATATCAAACAAATATATCTAAAAACAACCCCAAAAGTAATACACTTGTCTTAAATGTGTGCCAGCCGTGTACAAACTAAAATACAAACAATACAAAAGATAAATCTGGCAGCACTGAATCTAACAAAACTTAGAGCACAGACAGAGAGGAAATACCAAATGCAATCTGCTATGTATTTTTCTTAACCAAAAGTAAAATGTCCAAACAAGGGACTGGCTCACTACCTCTTTACCATAAACACTGTCTTCTACAGGTGCCAATACCAGTGAGCTACCAGTTACCAGTTGCTTGTATGAGCCCCTCCTTTCCATAACGGCTTCGTCGACGTCAAAATCTGTCATTGGTATGGGGTTCACAGGACCTAAAACAGAAGGGAAACCCAACCATGGCCCACACATCTGGCACAGGAATAGGTGCAACCGATACAACAGGCTCACTAGTTTCTTCCACCTCAAGTAGTGGATAGGGGCGAAGGCTATTGTGGTGTAAAACTTTTTCCTGGTCCTCCCCATTCTCAGGCTTAACATACACAAGGATCTCTAGGTTAGGCTGTTGCACTACATTGTAAGGAGTAGGGTCCCAGTAATCAGCCAGCTTACCTCTGTGCCTCACTCTCTGATGCCTCACCAATACTCTCTCTCCAGGAAGTAGGAGAACTCCAGAAGCCTTTTGATCATAACACCGCTTCTGGTGTTGTGCAGCCTCCACAATTTGCTTCCCTGCTTTTTCATAAGCATACGTTAACTTCTGATAGTGTTTTCTTACCCAATCCTCTGGTGAGCAGTCATCTATAGGTGGAGCTACTCCCAGCATCAGGTTGGCAGGTAAACTTGCATGACACTCGTACATGAGAAAGAAGGGAACATACCCTGTGGAACTATGGATACTGTTATTATACATGTGCACTAGCTCCATTATGTATTCTGATCAATGGGTCCTATTCTCAGCTTCCAGCGTCCCTAGGAGGTTCAATAAGGTCCAATTAAACCTTTCGCATGAGCCATTTCCAGCGGGATGATATAGAGTGGTATGGCTCTTGCGGATCCCATACAGTTGACACAACTCCCAGACCACTGAAGACTCAAAGTTAGCCCCTTGGTCCGAGTGGAACTGCTGGGGGCAACTAAAAGGTTGAACCACATAATGCCAGAGGGCCCGAGCCATGGAGATGGCCATTTAGTCCTGGGTGGAAATGGCCCATGCAAACTTAGTAAAATGATCAGTCATTACAAGTACATTTACATAGCCACCAAAACAGCTATCTAGCTTTAAAAAGTATGAGCTGGTACCTCTCATCGTGGGTCTTGAGTCTTCCAATATAGTGCCTCTTCATAAAAGTATGTTGGACTGTTGGTTCTACTGCCACAATATTTCCAAAGTCTATCTGCTCTCATTCCATTGCTCCTGAATAGATGGAGGGTGGTTTCTCTGGAAGAATAACAGGGCTGGACTGATTATTGGGTCCTTACCTTGGGCTGCTGTCTACTGCTCGCTGGTCCAGCCAGGAAGCAATTCAAGCCTCTGGTCCCCACCCTGTGGGTTCAGGAGCTCCTCTTCTTCCATCTCTTCACCAACCCCCACGCAACAAGCTTGGACAATTGCACACTGTATAGCGAGAAAGGTAGAAACTTCAAGGCCATCTCTAACTTCCTTCTCTACTGGCCCGCCTGGAAAGAGAATCTGCATTGCCATTCTGGCTCCCTGGACGATATTTTATATCAAACTGCTAGCTTGCCAGGTGGGCAGCCCAGTGCTGTTTCACACTACCTAAGTAGGCAGTCTGAAGATGAGCCAACAGGTTATCAGTATATACTGTGAATTTTGAAACTGCTAGATAGTCATGGAATTTCTCAGTTACGGCCCACTTCAGCGCTAAACTTGAGTTCAAAGGAGTTGTCATTTGAGTCATTCTTTTTCAGCTGGGTGCATACTGCGGCTAGCATACACAATTACTCTCTCTCTTCTCTGAGAGAGCACTGCATCCAAGTCTTGACGGCTAGCATCAGTGTATATGATAAAAGGCAAATCAAAATCAGCCAAGTCTAAAATAGGAGCTTGAACAAGTAACTGTTTCAAACAGAGAAAAGCCGCCTCACAGTTTTCAGTCCACTCCCCCAGCTTCTGTTGTCAGGATTCCTTGGCATCCCTTGGGACACCTACCAGTAGTCCATTAAGGGGGCATCAATCTTCAAGAAACCCACACTTTATCCCACAAAACCTGAAAAAGAACACAGCTCCTTTACATTACTTGGTCTTGTCCAGCCATCCACTGCAGTGATCTTGTCGGGATCTGGGGCCACACTTTCAGTGGACACTATATGTCCCAGGTATTGTACTTGCTTCTGTAGGAGACTGCACTTCAAGGCTTTAACTTCAGCCCGTGTCGACTGAGGAGACTAAAGACAAAATCCAGGTGTTTAAGGTGAATAGCAGTCAGACAAGTAGACAATTATATCGTCCAAATATATTAGTATGGACTCCAGACTCTGCTCTCCCAAACAGCATTCTTGCATCCCCTGTAAGAGAGGGCGAACTTCCTGGTGGAGTCAGTATCTGGTGCTGTATAGTACCAGTCCTCCCATAATCCTCATCTCCAGTCGAGAAGACAGTATGATAGCAGTCCAGCAACTGCAGCAGCTGTAACTTCTCTTCTTCAGTCAAGCTAGGTGGAATGGCAATATCTGGAATGGAACTGGATGGTGTCAGGAACTTGGACATTGCTACCTGTTGAAGACAAACAGTCACACTGTTCTCTCTAGTGGTCATACCCACTTCTCCTTCTTGGAACACATTCCCTGGCTCCACCAGGAACACCTTTCCTAACTTCTGGTAATGGGATAGGTACACTGGAGTATCTCTTAGATTTCTGACCCATACAGGAAACGAACCATGTTCCACCATAGCCAACATTAGAGCAACTAAGACAGCCTCCTGCCCTAGCAGTGTTTGACCAAAGAGCTATAGCTCTGCCCTCCAATTCCTGGGCGAGCACAACAAAGGACCATAGACTCAGATCTTCCTGGTACCTTCAAAGGCTGTCGATTTGAGGCTTGAATGAATCCAACTGGCCCATCATGCGCTGCAAAACGAGCCTCTTGCACACAGACCTGCTGGGCCTGCCACCAACCCTGCAGGCCGGTGGGGGTTGCAAACCTCGTCTTCTTGCTTGTTTTGAAAAACAAACATTCCAACAATCCTGGATCACGTTCATTCCCAAAAGAGCAGGCATCCTGGGGATACATTGGTCCTGCACAATAACAACACCCCGGTTAGAAATCTTTACATCACCAATCTTCCTATCAACCTCTACATACCCCAAATATGGCATAGCTAGTCCATTGGCTACACTCATGGAAAGCCAGGCTGATGGATTTCTAAGGCATCTCCCTTTTGCTCCAAACTGTTGATTAAAGAAACTCTCCCAGACCGTAGTGACTTGGGAACCTGTGTCCAGCAGGCATGGGACAGGAACACCTCATTGAATGACTCCCACTGAAGGTCCCTCTTAATCTGTTGTATATCCATACTTGGGCATAGGTTCCACAGCTGTCTGGCACTGGTGTATATGCAACTCTTATTCTCCTAGAGCTTCTATCCAGACCATCGCCTCCTCTGTTAAGTCTGCAAAAGACAGATCTTCATTAAGCAGTGCCTTAGTCTTCAGCTCCAGTCTCAAGGTAAGGTCCCTCAAATCATGAACATACTGATCCCTCAGCAACAAATCTTCATCCCGTAGGTCACGAGGGTCTCATCTCCGTAGCCTCTGGAACAACTCTTGGAGCCGTAGGGCAAACTCTTGCACATTTTCTTTGGATTCTTGCCTGCAAGTAAAGCACAGAGAGCGAATAACAAAGACCGGGACCCTATTCTCATACAATTCATCAAATACTACAAAAACCTGCTGTACAGTTCTTTGTTTATCCTCAGGCAATATCAAAAACCTTTTCACTTCCCCCTCTAAACTACTTGACAAGGTTAACCTGGTTTGCTTCAGCAATATTATAGACATAAAACATACCTTACAAACATCAAAACTGGAACTACACTGGAAGCAACTTCTCCTACTGACATTGTGCAATGGAAGTCAAAGACTCAAACTGAAGTATAACCCAATGCTGCCATTAATACAGAAGAAATGTGTAACAAGCAGTGTGACAGGAATAAAAGATTAAATATAGCCTGACTACACCACCAGGGAATTACACCCCAGAATATTAATAACATAATTTAAGTTAGGAGCATATATATATACCACACACGTTCTTTTAATTGGGCATTTCAGTGCGAGTTCTCTCCATAGAACAAATGCAAGTTGAGTCAGTATTAAAAAGCAATACGTTTTCATTAAGATAGAAAATTATAACTCTTATTAGGCAGTCCACAATAATACTTGAGGTTGTATAGAGATAGGCAAAACCAGTACAATAACTGTTTGCTTGAGTAATGAGGCAGATCAGTTTCCACTGCCAGTGCACAACCCAAAACAACAAGAAAGAAACAAAAACTCCAACAACAAAAGAAACACAGCTAATCCAGTGAGTTAATATTCAAATGAAAATTCAATAAACAAAACAATTCAAATAACAAACATGCATTTACACTCACGATCAATGTGTTTCAAATATAAATAAACAGTTGAAACTAAGCTACGACAGCACTATAGCAGCAGTTTACGTTCATCAACACTAACAACATATACATATATGATTTAGCAGCAAAAAGTGTAATTTAGCAGCTAGAAAATACATCATTAACTATAGTATGATTTAACAGCAAAAATATACATTGGCAATAATACATATTAACAACTATTTAGCAGCAATAATATAAGTTTGCAGCAATTTTAATTAACAATACCAGTTACCATGCAAAAGCAATCTCATACTATAATACTTACAACTTTAAAAACCTGACCCCTCAAGAATAGCTTATGAACAAATATATCTAAAAACATACACATTTAAAAAACAAGTGTGCCGGCCGTGCACAAACTAAAATATATACAATACAAAAGATAAACCTGGGAGCACAGACAGAGAGCAAATACCAAATGCAATCTACTATGTACTTTTCCTAACCAAAAGTAAAATATCCAAACATATATAATAATAAATAAACACACGTGTGACATGCACACCAATCATGCAGGTGATGTGCAGGTTAACAAGAACAAGTCACTTCACAAAAAAAGATGATAACCGCACACTCATATATATATATATATATATATATATATATATATATATATATATATATATATATATATATATATAGCACACATGTGTTTCAATCCCAAAATAATGTATTAAAAATAAAAAGAAAAGCAGACGTTTCAACACCGGAGTGTCTTCATCAGGGTAGAAGTTTGTACCAAACAGATATATTTGAAGGTTTCAAGCAATCACAGGTGAAGAAAAGTCATTGCATTCATGTGAAAATGCAATCGTTAGTATAAGATCAATCAAGGAAGATTAAGAAAGTCAATTGCCAATTTAGAGTTACATAGTTAAATTGTTCTAACAGTTTGACAAAATCAATTTTAAATTGAGAAATAACTAATTTATACAATTTTCAGAAGACGCACTTATCAATTACCATATAGTTGCTGTACAAAAGCATAGACAATTATGTAACTTTGCCGGAAGCTCTGACCCATGACGCACTGTGTTGCGGTCCTGCTTATAATGAGATGTAAATACTGAGCTCTCCTGTATAATGAGCAGCCATTGATGCTGTTCTACACCTGCATTGACAGATACAATAGCTGTTTAGTACATTGCACGCATCAAGATTACGACAGGGTATGACAAGCCCTTTTAACCTTTAATCCTCAATTTCCTCATTTCTGATATCAAAAATTGATTTTTTTTTAAATGAAAAACAGAATTTCTCAATAGAGAATCTAGAAAACCAAGCATAACGATTTGCATGCAGCTTGGTGGAAGTCCCCATAGAGAATCAAAGAAGCATCTTTGTGTAATAGAATATCTTTGGCCTAGTGCTTTCAAATTACCCTCAATTAAGTTATCTTTATATATTTTTTATTATTGCTTAATAAAACATATGGAAATAGTAAACAACAATATATTCCACAATGAAGTTTATACAAGGGAAGTACAGACCAGATTAGTCATCTAATTAGTATGCATTTTTGTATATATATAAAAAAAAAATCAGACCCGATATATATTAGTAACATGCATTTTTTAATCTTCTAGATGAATATTAATGTCACTACTGCACTTTTATGCCTCTTTTTTATCCAAATGGTTCAGATGCAAATATAATGGAAGTAGATACAAATATAAAATATATATATATATATATATATATATATATATAGTATATATATATATATATATAATAGATATATATATATATATATACATCATATATATATATGGCATAGCGTCTTTTAAAACCAGCCATAATTAAGTAGCCTAAAGCGATTGGCAACCATCTAAAACTAACTTCCAAAGACTGATGCTGTTTTCACAGCACATTCACAAAGAAATGACACAGTGTTGTATTAATACTTATATTTTCAAAAGCATTCAAATACATGTTTGCTTAATGAAACTCGTCTTCTAATTTACAGTAAGAATCTACAATGCGTCAATGCAGCAACTTGGAGAAGAACGAAGGCGGCTTTCTAAAAATTAGTTACAACATTATCTTTATATAGTCTTTAATTTTAAGATACCAGTAATTGGAAAGGATTAGTAGCTGCAGTACACTATAATGATAGGCATTTGCTAGCTCTCAGTTTTAAAACATAGCTCTGGTTCACTAGTATAACACACTGGAATGATCACAATATAATTTAGTAATTGTAGGACAGTATTGCCACATGTGAAAACTTTTTTGTTACAGACTTTCTAACAAATCTGGAATAAACTATTTTGCTTGTAAAAAAAATAACACAAAACTGTTTGACAGGTACCACAATAGTAGATGCAGTTTACACTGCCTCAGATTTCCTGATCGAATTTGGGGTAGAAGGAGGTTGTTTTTTATCAATATTTTTTTAAAAGAGTGAAGGAGTTGTCTTAATGTGTATTTTACCAGTACTGTTGGCATGCCCGCTAAACTATTTCAACAAACTAGATGGAGTACATGAACACCTGCAGAAGGCTATATAACATTTATAGGCATCGGTGTAGTATTTAAGCAAGAGCCCCTGTGTGTATTGAATAGCGTTCTCTCACACCCAAGCTGCTCTCTGCCCCGGGGTTGGGGCTGTGATCCCTTCTTGAGAGGTGCAGCCCTAGGGCTGAACTCTGCTACTACGTTCCCTGGAACAGTGACAGAGCCCGACCCGTTAAATCATAATTAAAACACAGGCTGATTATTATGTCAGGCCTCAAGCGAGAGAGTTTGAAAAAAAAAAAAAAACAAGAGGGAATGAAAAAAGGAGGGTGATTTTCCCTTTTATGGGATTTTTTTCACCACTTGCTCTCGGCGTGTAGAGTGATTTTTAGAGCCCATAAACAGTTTGCAGTGCTCGCTCGTGGCTAATTGACTCTGACAGTTAATGCAGTCAACAGCTGACTGGTGTCACAGGGAATTAGAAGCGCTGGATAGACTGCCAAGAGAAAATGAGTTTGTCACTCCATGGCTGCCTGTGAACAGGTAGTCTCATTCTCTCTCTTGCTCCTTCTTTCTCCTTTTCTCTTCTTAATCATTTTCCAGGTGTTTTCTGCCTTCTGTTAACTACTTGACTGTTGGGCTTGATGACT
Organism: Polyodon spathula; assembly: GCF_017654505.1. NCBI lineage: Eukaryota > Metazoa > Chordata > Actinopteri > Acipenseriformes > Polyodontidae > Polyodon > Polyodon spathula. The sequence continues at coordinate 19,019,128 of NC_054537.1, read as the reverse complement.
GGATAATGGCTCATTAATTGGAGTCTTGAAAACAGCAATGCCGCCATCTTCTCTTATTGAGTGTATTTTTTCCTGTCTCGCTGCACTTGCTGGAAATCCCTGCTCAGACAAGCAACAGTTGGGAACTGCAGCCTTTCTTAACTGATGCCTTCCTGGTTACTTCACTTATTTAGCCTAGAACAAAGCAGAATTAAGTGGTGCACAAAAAACAGGACCAGAAGATAAAAATGAAGTGAAGATAGATTAGCAGTCATTTATTTACACAGAGAGAGGTGGGGGTATGGAATTGGTTACAACTATAGTTATGTTGTTGATGCTGAATCATTGGGCACCTATAGGACACGGCTTGCCAAGTTCTGAGATCAATCAACTACTAAGAACGGGGCAAGTACTGATGGGCCGAATAGTCTCTTCTCATCTGTAATTTTGTTTATGTTTCTGTTACTTATATAATTTGCTTATGCATTACAAAGCTCTCCATATCCAACTCTATTAAACTCCATTCTACAAGTCATCCTTAAGCAATTGTGAACATATCATTAACAACTCACTATATCATATTATAGTACCTAACTAGAAGCATACTTGCTAGTTTGCAACAGCTTTATGTCATTTGTCAACGTTTTCCATTGTCCCAGACTGCAGGATGGTGTCGCTATGAATTATGTCTGGGCGATAAGCACTTGATTATTTATAGCGAGGTTACTTAATAGATTTTGTAGTGCCTTTTTATCTGTCAAAGAAATCTAGATTTTCTTGGAGATATCATATTTAATATGAATTATTGAAGATCTTACAGTCAAACGAAATACACAATTGGAAGCAAGTATTACCAGCTCCGCTTATGTCATCTGCAGTTATCTCTGGTAGCTGATGGAGTTTAGAAATCTAAAGTCACAATTTAATCAAAATAAACCTTCAGCCAGTGCTCCTTCTTTTCTGCAATTGTCTGTATCATTTCCACATCCTCTTCCTTCGAGTTCACAGTGTTTCTCAAACTAGGGAGCTCTGGGGCTTCGCATATATACGACTTGTATATATTGAATATAAGAAAAGTGGACTTTCACTGATCTGGCGGGAGACAGGACTTATGATACTCACAGACAATATATAATAGACAATGGCTGGGTATACATGCACGTGAAAATTGACTCTACAGTCCTGACTGTGTGACGTTGTCACGCAAATACATCGTGAAACAGCAAAAGGACGTTATTTTGGCAGCGCAACTTTAAGGGCAGGGTCAATTGCTTTCTAATAATAAAAATAGCTGTAAAGACCCATGTAAACCGGAGAAGAAATCGGTCTTGTGGCTCACGAGATTTCAGCAGTAAAGATCTAGTTCTTCTGACTTAATATCATGTAATCTCCAGCACAAAGGCTGTACAAAACACATACACACACACACACACACACACACACACACACACACACACAATGCACATTTATGGCCTACTTTAAAACTAGAACCACCGCGGTTATACTCATCCCTACAACAGCCGACAGCAGTCATTATCGCGGTACATTTTAAACATCATCAATATTCAAATGGAAGATAAACTATCAAATACAACTCAAAAGTTTTATTCAAGCACATCATATCAAACATCTGCACAGCTGAATCACCGTAGTTAAATGAACAATTAAACATAAAAGGGTTTATTTTCTAACATACCACATATAAAACAGTACTTCAAAAAATGAAAAACTATAATAAAATAAACATTTCAAAAGAAGGTAGTGTGTAAACAGGTTTATGTACATACAAAACTGTAAAAACAAAAGTAGTTTTTAATCTAAAACGAAAGTAATGAGATTTTTCTTGCGTGTGTGTGTCACTTGCAGCACAGAATCCAGGTTGAGGTGCTGCAGCAGCCGTTTCTGCTGAAGCCCTGTGACTAGCTTCAAGATGAAATCTCTCCTACTGATATTTTCCCCTGTGCATTTTTGTACAAAATGAAGGAATTGATGGCTGCTAGGTCCAGTAGAGATAACAACAGGTTGTGTGTGTGTGTGTGTATTATAATAAAACAAGTGTTCTGCAGTGGCTCACCTAGTAAAAGCAGTATTGGTTAGGGTTAGGGTGCAAAATTAGAAGGGCTAGTTTCTAACTAAGACCCTCTAATTACAATTGAAGGTGGCTTAATGTCACCATTTTAGAAGAGTTAGAACTGAACAGCGAACGATGTACAATTTCGGTTTAATAAATAAATTGGTAACACTTTTTAAAATCCACCACCATTTAGATCAATTGATCCCTGTGTCTTTAAGTTCCTAATTTAAGTTATATAATTCCCATTGCTTTAGGACTGCCCGACTATTTCATTGTCAGTCGCTACAATCCTCCTGGATCTCAGCTCTGCCTTCTCGGGATTGTGGTGACAGGAACATGTTTCTGTTTGAAGTAAACATGAAAATAATTAGGTTATTTTTAGGCAAATCTGACAAGGAACACATACAAAGTAGGAGACCAGTAGTCTGGGTAGACCTGTCATGGTAGCAATGAAAATCAACATCACAATATTTCTCTCTATCTTCATCATGCTGCCAAAATGAGATAAATATCATTTTTTTTTACCTTTGTTCCAATGTTTTTAACCAGCTCCCTTATGACTTTAGACAAAATAGTCTTTTTGGAGGTTCAGCATACTAACAGTTTCCAAAGAGATCAGTTCTGGAGTACCCAGGTAAATTACATGAGTAAACAGTAGATTCTCCAATGCATTGTCTTACTTCAAGAATTTATAATAAATCCAATGGTGGTGCCCCATGGCTTGCCTGGTTAAAGCACTGTAGTTCATGAGTGCTGTGAATCTGATGGTTGTACCGTCCTATGTAAAAGAAGCAAGTTTGTTAGGACCTTATGTTGAACAGGATGGACCTGCACCCTTTCTGGAACCTAGATTTTGGAATACTAATGAATTGTGGAGGCTAGGACCCAGGCTGGGAATCATCTGTCTGGAAAACTAGCCCCATCCAATCTTTCACTTAGACCCCAACCTGCAACTTGGCACCAACTGGATTCAAGATAGTCTTGCTTGACTCACCATGCTCTCTAAACAACAGTCAGCCACTAAGTAATACTGGCTTTTCCCAGCATTACCCTAACCATAACCCTAACCCAGTACACATAACTTAAACAAAATTGGTTTAAGCCATTACTGCATGTATTGCAAGTCTCCAATAAGGTCTGCATACGTACAGACAACATTGGGTCACTCTCCAACTCTCCACTGGCTCTGGTCTAAATGCTGAGGAGCCACCCAGTAGATGGGGAAGTAATGATTTAATCATCCTCTAGGTGCAACATTTATTCCTTGTAATAAAGATAATCTGCAGAAGCAAATTCAAATAAAACCAGCTGTACTTTTACACAATTGGTGTGCAGCAGATCTACATTGGACTAACAAGAGAAGTGACTGTACAGCACGACTACCGACAAGCTGCAACCAGTGCATTTATAACACAATATAACAAACTGAACTTTATTAGACGTTACTGTAGTAATGGATTCTACAGCAACTAATTGTAACATGACAGTCAATAGTCAGACATGCAAAAGCATGTGTTAAATGAGTAAGTAACCAATAATTAAAGAAAAGACAGACAGTCTTCAGGCTCTAAGACAGGGGAAGAAACATTTTACTCAAGCATTTATGTATCACTGCTTGAACAGATTCCTATTCGACCATGTTCCTACAGCCTACCTGTAATAACTCGGCTTTCTGCACCTTTTATACACGATCTATAGTTTCCTCCATTCCAGCCACATTCTCACATAGCTGGAATGGAGGGAGCTGGAAACCAATTTAGTGCATGTGGAGGTATAGTGATTTTTGCCTAATTCCTACTAAACTAGAATACAGCATGCTAGCAATGTGACAAGAGGCACCTCACCCTGCCATACTACTGCAGGCTGTCACCCATGTACTGTCTAAAGGCCGTCATAGTTAATGAGTGCTTGTGAAGAAGGAGTTTTGTTGTAATAGCTGATTTAGCATATGCAAGATCGATGGATCTCATGACCACTTTGGGAAGAAGTGTGTTTGTAATGACGGTGAGAAATTTAAGAGTCTCCTTTTTAGAACAGGCTGCTACAGGCTGAACAGGCCCCCCCCCCCCCCCCCTCTACCTCGTTGGATCTGTTTAAGACCCAGGCAGCTTCCTCGAAACCCATGAGCTCAGCAGATTGTGAGCCGAGCGATTCTTTCCAGCACAGATAATCAGCACTTTCTGAAGGGAAGCTGTGGGCTGGGAAGCGGCTCTTTAATTGTAGTTTGTGGGTGCACCAGGTTTTCCAGGCATGTATTTTGACACTTGTCTGACTGTTTCCTCCAGGCCACTTCCTCTACAAACGCTGCTGCTCACTTAGTGGTGGTGGTGGGGTGGTGGGGGGGGGTGGCGAGATTGACAGAAAAGAAGCAGCCCTGCATTTCCATTTAGCTGAGTTGCTATATAACAAAATGGCTCAGGCCTAGGGCACTGAGGTTTTACTGTAGGTGTTCACAAAGAGTTGTTCATTTTAAAGACTTTGCAAGATTTCACAAATTCATTTTCTTTGCACCGCATTCTTTTTTTAAAATAATATAATATAATATATGGGCTGTGGTGAATTAAAGAAAAAACATTTCATCAAGACGTTCTGTCACATCATGGTTTGTGAAATGTCTCAGAACCCTAAGATGCCCAATTTGTTTGCTTGCAGTTTAGCAGTCTGTATGCTATATTTTATATTACATGGAATATGTTTAAGTATGGAGAATGACAACTGCTATGTTAAAAAAATAATTGCAAATTCAACATTAATGTAGGAAGATTTAACTAGAGATCGATTTGTTTGGTTTATAATGACAGCTTCTAGGGTATCCTTATCAGCTGGTTGTTGAAAACAGGACATGCTTAAGTTATTGCAGAAAAGTTTTTTTTAAGGCCGTACAACAGACCATAAATGCAATTCTAGGTACTATTAATATAATGTAATATAATATAATATTTCTATGTTGCCATGGAAACAAAACACTATTGAAAAATATAAATCCTGGTAATCTTTATGTACATACATAGGTATGGCAAAAAATATATTCCATAATATAAGAACATAAGAACATAAGAAAGTTTACAAATGAGAGGAGGCCATTCTGCACATCTTGCACGTTTGGTTGTTAGTAGCTTATTGATCCCAGAATCTCATCAAGCAGCTTATTGAAGGATCCCAGGGTGTCTTCTTACATCATGACACTCCCTGGTTGGCAGGTTCATTTAAAAACGAACCACCACCATTATCACTCTTAATATAGCAAGCACAGTACAACGGAGAAGAAAAATGACATGGACAATCAACCAAATAATGACAAGAACGTTTTTAAAAGAGCAAGAAAATGAAAACACAAGGAAAAAACTCTTCCCCTCAAAGCTGAATTTTCAAGAGCTTCAGCAGAAAACTTAAAAAGATTTGGAAAAATGTATTGTGTCAGTAAAAAAGAAAACTGGGGAAGACTGTGAACAATCTCTCCATTTTGAATGTAGTATTTCTTCTCCGGGGTACTGTGCTTGTGATAATGGATTGTTTTTAAATGGTATTCACTCTTCTATGCTTTAAGAAATGTAGAATGTATAAAATAATGTATGGGTCAGAATATATTATTGCCACACAATATTACATCGTCTCTCGTTGGTTTTATGCTGGTAATGCATTTCTACTCAAAACCATTTCAAACCCTTTTATTGTGTGATAATATATTCTGACCCATACGTTAGTCTATTTATATAATGTGAAGTGCAGGATAACATGGTTTGGCATTGCAAAGAAAAGTGAATAGCACAGAGATTCAACGTGTCATATAGTAATATATGTTTAGATGATAACGTGTCAGTACATGCAAGGACAAAGCCATCTAATTTCATGAGATTGTACTACTAAGGGAATATGAGATGACACTGAGAGTTCCATATCTGTATCATATACTAGGTATATAAGTTTGTCACCATTATACTTGTTTTAGAAATGTTCCTATTTGGCTTCAGCTGTAGGATGGTTCCCTTTATACCCCTGTAAAATAAAGACTGTAGCAAATGAAACTTGGTGCACAAAGGACAGGCAGGCAGCTTTGCAAACTCTGAACATTGCATTGCTTTAGCTGCTATGCTATTACAATATGTGGCTATTACCAGAATGACTAATATGAGTACTGCACTGAATGCAGTGAGCCAGAAGCCTTTCCAGAAATGGTGCTCATAACATCTGCAGACCTTGATAAATCTGGACAGTTATGATAATGACTAACTTTAAACACTCAATCAGTAATTCGGAGAAGAACCCTTATAAAAGTATAATACAACATAGTGAAAGCATGGTAAAGCATAGGTCAGCATTGTAAAGCCTAGGGAAGCATGAAAAAGCACATTTAAAAATATGGCAAACTATGGTAAATGCATAGTACCGCTATGGCCAAAGTTTTGCATCATCAAACTGTGCCTCAGACTAAGGAATTTAAGTCATTAAATATTGGCTGTTAAATTGAACTGGTGATTCAAATGTTTTTATGTCACATTTGCCAACACTCCATTTGCCCAACAGTGTCAGAAAAAGGTTTTATTTCATATCAGCTAAAGTATAGCTACCATAAAGTAAGGTTTAACAATCAGTAAACAATGACCACGGAAACAACCATATCAACAGTAAATCAACAGTTAGCTGGAGTAGAAAGCGAGTGAATGAAATGCGCTCAGGGATCCCATTCATCCCACTTGGCAGCCTGTGTTCAACAGACCTAATCTGCAAATTGCTGCACGCTTCAGGCTACCTGGCACTCACTGGCAGGAAGACAAGGCTGAGAGCAGCCAAGGGCAAATCCTCTTGTTGCAAAGCAAACACATTGAACTGCAGACTTATCCAGAGGTCATAACAGAGCACTCAGCACAGAGAGGTGTTGAGACGCTCCCAGTATCTCCTTCGGAAGCATTCTGTATGAATAGAATGAAGTTTATACCGTATTACAAATGCAACCTCTGGAAATAATTATTAATTAACAAAAAAAAAAAAAACATACTATATTAAATAGCTGCATTCAGGTCATTACTTTTATGAATATATTTATCTATTTTCTTATTTTATTCACCCACTGCTGCTGTATAAATAACAACACAACAAATAAATACATAACATAACAATACAATATAAGCAACAATGTGCCTCCCGTTGGGTAATAAACAAAATAAAATGTGAAACAAGTGTAAAAAACCAAAAAACTAATATAATAAATACAAAAGTAAAACAAAACAAAACATAACGTACAAAACCCCAACTAATTATAGTCACTCGTGACATTAACACAGCATTAAAAAATTTTATTAGTTTCTTTTCTCTATCAAAAATCGTAGAATTCAAAGATAATTAAAATATACTTTCACCTTCTACCTGAATGTTTAAATAAATACAAGTAAATCAGTAAGTTAATAAACAATTACATCAGGAAGAAAAGAAGAAAACACATTACTACTCACAACAACTACAAGGCTACTCAAAACAAACTTTATTTTTGATTTGGTGACTGTATTTGATAGGTTTTTACTATCTGAAAAATAAAGAATAAAACTTGCAGTAGATAGCTTTGAGAGTCTAGCCCGTACTGTACTTTAAACAAAATAGTGCTCAGGTTTGATGAGACATGACTGGAAAAATCCATACCTGGATTTATAAAGGGACTCCCCTGGCTGAAAGAACAGTGTCAATATTTAAATAGAGGAATTACTAGAATTCAATACACCTAGACTAAACGATTGATAAGACTGAAGTCATTTGCAAGGAGCTGGCTATTTTACACTGTGCTTGTAGTGGTCATTTTACACTTCTTTCATTGACATTTCAGTTAGGTCTGAGTTCAATTTAGTAAGAGATTGACATAAGAATATTTTGACATTTAGAAATACTAAAATAAACTTAATTAATTAAATAACAAATGTCTTTCTCAATGTCTTCAATGTTGAAATGTGTTTTGATTCACATTCAATTTGAGGTCAGAGGGCACGAGACACTAGGAGAGTGTTAAGGGAATGGAACAGGTTAGCTAGTCATATTGCTGATGCTGAATCACTGGGATCCTTTAAGACCCTACTTGAGATTTGAGATCTATCAGCTACTAGGAACCGGGTGAGCATATATGAGCTGAATGACCTCCCCTTGTTCATACATGTTCTTATTTCTCAATAGTCCTTCTAAGACGAATGTTTTTCAGGTAGTAGACATAAACCTTGAATGAACACTGCCAGTTACAGCAGGTCAAGGGTAAGTAAAAAAAAAAGTTAGACACAAGAAAGAGAGAAAAAAAGACAATAAGAGAAAAGATATAATTATAGGCTAGGTGTTGGTTGTTGTGCTGATGCCGATCTCTTTAAGAATAGAAGGAGTTAACCATTAACAATACTTCAGAACAGAAAACAGGTTCTTAACCTTCCTGGTGTTCATGCACAATCCAGAGAGTAGCACTGCTTCTTACACTAAACTCTGAGCTTATTGTAAAGATGACACAGTAATTGGTATCATTTACTGTCACTTTTTTTGCTACACCAGTGCATCCCAACTGACACTAATGTTTAAAACTTTTTTTTTTTTCAAACATTCAAAGATTCCAATCGTGCTTTCAGGTGCGTGAAAAACCCATTTGAAACCCAATTATTTTCATTGCAGGATCTTGAGGATGTAGTTAACCCTTTGTTAGTGGAAATGAGTGCAAATGCACCCCAGCTTGTTTAAAATGAGTCTTTGAAGATTGTGGGATATCCTTACACGTGATTAAACTTTAATCACATACCTTTATTTTGATAGCAAGCGAGTCCTTGTTTGACTCGGGAAACAGGAGTAAAAGTGCACAAGGTACATTTTTGGTTTGCATTTGGACTCCTTTCCACCTTCTGTGTGAACAAAATTGTTGCTGCTGCCTGAGGGTTACTATAGAACCTGTCACTTTTGTGCAGTTACATGGAAAGAGGGTGGAGAATGGGGAACCATCAACATCGCAGGAAAGAGTCTAGAACCACTGCATTGAGGAGATAGGCTTGTGTATGACCAATCACAGAGCTTCTTAACTTCAGCTCACCTGTAGGGAATAGAAACTAACCACAGTGCAGCTCACAACGTTAATTGCTGTACATGTATGTTTTGCACTCTACATTTAAATCATAGAGAGTGAAAACCAAAAAGTGAAGTTCAATAAAACTGTTTGTAAGAACATGATCATATTTACGAATAAGTGGAGGCCATTCCAGCCATTACTGCTTGTCTGATTTATAGAGGCTGATTGATCCCCCAAAATTCAATCCAAATACAAAATAAAAAAATGTAAATTAGTGTCTCTCTCCCTTAGCTGTACGGAAGAGTCATGCTATAATACACCCCCCCTCCCCAGTAGGAGTGGTTTTTCAGTAGATGCGGAAGTGGTAGACGTACTGATGATATTTAAAGCATTAGTCAATTGGTCTGGGTCGAGACGCCTCAGTCAGGGGACTGCTTTGCTAGTAGTCATGGCTAATCAATAGTTTTATTTCCTCATTGATTGCCCCGCGGCAAAATCAAATCAAAAATAATTTTAATGACATTTCTGAGTCCCCCAGTGTCCTTGGACCAACGCAGTTGATAATCAAATTCCCTTCTGCAGAATGAATTAGCTTTAATTGTTACAACTATGTGATGTATCACCAGAACTTCACCTTTATAATGAAAACATGTCAGATGACAGTGCCCGTGTTCAACTCTAGGGATGAAGCACATGTGTTTATGTATGAATAGAAAAATGCAATTCACTCTCTTTTACATGGGTTGCATTATTATTATTATTATTATTATTATTATTATTATTATTATTATTATTATTATTATTATTATTATTATTATTAATACATTAAAACCTCCAGTGGGTGTTAATCAATTATTCAAAAGATAATTCAACCCCCTTACCTTTAAATACATTTTTTTCTTCTTCCTAGCTTCAGCAGTGGAGACCTTAAGCAGGGGAGTGGCCACCTTGGCCTCTGTTTAAGGTAAGAGAAGGAGAAAGCTACACAGTTTCTTTGTTTGGTTAAAAGTTAACGCTAAGGGAACACAAAGCCACTTTTTCAGGAACAGTTGTTTGTAACCTGGTTCCAGGAGACCGGGAGACTTAATTTGAGGCAACTTTGCCGTATCAAACCTCAAGTCTTCCCCAGTGTGCCATGCAGTGGCCTGACACCTTGTCTCCTGAAACGAAGTTCCAAGCCACGAAGTGGCTTTGTGTTCACTCAGCTTAACATCTGAAAACTTGAACTGCAAAAAAGCAGGTTCCCCTTATAAAAGTTTACCATAGTAAAACGCATAGTAAAGTGTAATAAGCCAAAGTGAAACGTATTAAAGCATTTGTAAGCAAAACCCAGAGAGGTATAGTAAAGCTCATTTTTAAAAATCTAGTAAAGTATGGTAAATGCATAGTATAATCATGGGTATGCTGCCAAATTACTGTGCAAACATACCCTGGTAAAGAAACACAGCAAGCACCCACAATGAATAGTAAAAGGCTCTAGTCGCAGCAGCAGCAGCAGCAGCAGCATAGACATTGGTGGGGTTAACAGAATCTCACAGATCACTTGCTCCCTCTCTGGGGCACAATTGCAACTCAAAAGAAAACAGATGTTAAAAGGAATGGGAACAAGAGCGAGCCATGATTTTAACAGGAATATCCCTGCTTTCGTAAAAGCCGATAATCCAGCAGGGACACTGTTTTACCATTAAAATATTCTGTTTTATTTTAAAAAGCTGTGACCCTGGGCCCTGCTGCTCTCCGCACACTCAGACCTGATGAATTTTTAACACTGGTAATAGCTGCTTTAAGTGGGAACATGTTGCCTTGGGAACTCACTGACTGACCCGCTGCCTATTTTTTTAATATAAAGTCTGATGTTTTAGTCTGTGAACCAGATTGCTAACAGCCAGTCGGGGGATTGAGAACAACTGGGAAAAGAGAAGATTCCATCTCTCTCTTTCTCTCTCTCTTTCTCTCTCTCTCTGATTCCATTTCTCTTGTGCTGCTTATTTAATTTAGCATGGGAATGATTTTTAAAGATGTGTGTTTCATTCGTTTCTAGTGAATTGAAGATCTCCGTGGATTCAGACTGAGAAAGCACGAAGGAATCCAAAGTGTTAGACTGCACTGCTACAGAGGGGGGGATGGGGGGGGGGGGGGAGCAGATTATTAGCGACAAGGGTAAGACACATGACTACAGATAAAATATCAGTGGTGTCTGGCGAGCTATTGGATAGTTTTATATTAGTTCACATTACTAAAAGATGTTGTCTTACTGCCACTGACATTTTAAAAATGAGCATTCTAGAAATGATGGGAAGGATAGACATAATTTCATATTTCCTAATTAACATGCTTTTAACAGGTTTCTTTTTGTTTTGATTAACACTTACCCGATGAAAACATGTTCAAGAGAATTACTTTGAAAATATGAGTGTCTGCACACCCAGAAGAAGAAGAAGAAGAAGAAGAAGAAGAAGAAGAAGAAGAAGAAGAAGAAGAAGAAGAAGAAGAAGAGGGTGAAAAAAACCCTTTCATCGCATGAGGACTGAAAGCTCTACACTGTTCAAGTACACTCACATCCCTCTTCTTTATCTCTGGCTAAGCAATGCGAGTGTGTGATGCTAATGAATTCCCAGCATGCTCATATGAATGACTGTGGTTCTTCAAACCATTTCACTGTGTTTTTTCTGTTGGGAGACCCAATCTGTAAGCTGTACTCCACCTGATTGGAGAAGACAAAGCGCTTCTGCCTTAATGAAGTAGCAGCAGTGTGGAGGGAAGAATAATGCCCCACTCCCTCAGAGAAACAGGTACTGTAGATGTACAGCTGCTGTCAAAGTGCTCCATCACACTGGCCACAAGACTGTCTCTTCTCACTGCAGCACCTCTTGTAATGAATTTCCACCTAGAAATAATATTTCCACCTTAATAATACTGACATACGCATTAGACGTGTGCTTGCCTCTCTACTACACAGCTTGCTCTCTTGGCTGAATGGTAAGATGCTTGTCTTTGAACTTTGAGGATATCGGTTTACATCTGGCCCTTGCCTGCCCATTCAATTCAACAGACTGATGTGCCAAGCCATTACATATAGACTCTGTCCTCCAACAACACCTTATAGAACTAGATAACCTTTTGGAAAATCTTCTATTTAAAAAAAATGTAAAAGTTTCTGAATCCCACATCCTCTAGCTAATGAGTTAGTTTTGTAAACTGTCAATCAAGCCAGATTGACAATCAGCTCAACTAAGGGGGTCTAGTTAAAAAACTTGTTCATAGGTTATGAGGGAGCTACTGAAAGGCTCACACCTGTGTACGTGCATGCGTGTGCATGAGAGAGGAACTGCCCAGATGCACAGAGGTAATAGAATATTTATTATCTGCTTTTGAGTTTAGTGATAAGGTGAGGTAAGAGGTGAGAAGAAATTTGAATTAACAGCAGTGTAAATTAGTGCTGTGTCTGGCTAGTAGGAAGTGAAGAAATTTTGTCGTTTTTTGTTTTGATTTCAACCTTTCTTTATTTCTGTAATATGTATACTACACGTTTGGGTGTTTCAAATCATATCTATTTTTAATATTTCAATGGGCAATGTGACGTCACAATAGCTGCCTCACCAAACTTTTAATTCAGAGCTCTTCGCATCAATGGCAATCTCTATTCCATTAAACAAAAATACATTCCTTAATGAAATATGTCATAATAAGTAAATGTTTTGTTACAGAAAACTCAAAGGTTCTTCGTGGGTAACCGAAATAATGTGTTTATGTCTCCCCTGATTATTTTTGCCTTACCCACTTGGAACCGCTTGAATTCTCTCTCTCTACACAAAAGGATGCCATTCAAACCTCACTCTTGGTACTTTCACCAAGAGCCAAGCACCAGCTCAGAAGGATCAAAGTTAAAGCCCCCGGCCTGAGCAAACACTCTGATCCCACCTTCATGCTCCACGCAGGATTTGAATGCTTCAGTTGCCAATCAGAATGGAGCAAAGATCCTTTAACCTTTGGATTTCCAGCTTTCCTTCATGTCTCCTTCAACAGCAAAAGTACAAGCACTGCCACGAGACATTACCTGGGACAGGTGTGGTGAACAGCAGGGAAGTCTCATTTAGCGTCCGATGTGTGTGTGTTGGGAAAGGAAGGTTGGTTTCAAATTGAAAAGCCTATAAAAACAAATAAAAATAGAACGCTGCAAGCATGGATGAAAAGCAAATACATCTACATTAACATAACATTATTCCGATGGGGCCCTGGTCACACAACTCATTTAGCAATGATTTCCTTTACCAGGTGGACCAATTGGACAACATTATGTGAGGCATAGATGTACACCCCCACACACGCACAAAAGATAAACTATACAAATACTGTAACTAAGACGGTCCAGAGCATGTTGCAGTGAACCGAAACTTAAAATGTACTATATATTAAAAATATTATTTTACTGTACTAGCATCTCTAGGATTAGTCACTCCACTATGGGTGTGCCACCCCTTTTCTATGTGCAGCTTCAAAAGTATCACTTGAGAGTGAGAAATGGAGCATGGTGGAGAGTATGGTGCATGTGTGAGCACTCACTCTGCAGTGGAAATACCATTTAGCTAACACAACAGTATTAAGAACCTGTATCTATTTTGTACCAGTTCTATGTATTATCAGTATGTTTACTCAGCCAATGCTTAGACTGAAGCAAGCAGGAAAGTACAAGTATGGTTTTTCTTGGGTTCCTGTCAGTGAATAAATGCAGCTTGATTGCCGAACCCTGAGAGCTCGTCCTTTTATTTATCCTACTCAACCACATACAGTTCCAGCAGCCCTTAAACCAAGAGGAAGGGTCTCCAAAGCATGCTGCTATAACAGTACAGATGGGTTGTAATGAAACCTTATTTTAAGTTGTACTGCGCCTTTCAGGTGTTATAGTGGAAGAAGAGCAGAATGTGAAACTATATTGGGAAGGCAGTAAAGAAACAAGGAATAGGTTACTTGTAGAGGGTAGGAGACCTTGTAAGCCTTGCTGCTTGGTGGTGAAGGTGAATTGGCCCATACAGAGAAGACATAATTAGAGACACAGGTTCCCTTGTCTTGTAAGAACCTAGCAAACAAACATACTCATGCACTTTTACACAGCTTAAACTATTGAGTAAATTAATCAATTAAACAATCAGGGCCACATTCTTTACTCAAATTTGTCATTAGCACTTTTTTCTTCAGAAAGGAGAAACATATCTAATAAAGTTGCCAAACCAGACATAAACAACTAGATCTGTTAATTCAGGGGCCTGAATGAAATATTTAGTGTTTTCTTATTAGTTTTATTTAATTAGTGAATTTTCCAAGTACAAATATTGCGCTGTTGACGTTTTGTAGTAAAAAGCTTTGAGAATCTAGCTCTTGAGTTTCACACACAGCTCAGCAGGCAGTCCCTGCAATACATATACCTGGGCTTACATGTTTCTTTTTAAGTTTTAGTGTTACTGGCCAATCACTCCAGGTCTCTGAGTTGACCTTGCTGTAGTGGCGGCACAGTGGAGTTATTAAGCAGCATGCAGATCACAATGATGCTGAGTGAAGCCCGTGATGTGACAGTCCTACACATGTTCCTATTCTTCAGAGGGCTCAGTAGTAATTATTAAACTTGTTCACTCAGGGTAGTCCCTGTCACAGGGACCTCATTATGCAGCAGGTCTGTCTCCAGGCAGTTCTCCACGCTGGCACGAGACAAAACACGAGTGCGCTCATTAGGCTCCATAATCCCGCCCGGCGAGAGGCTGTTTGCTTTAGCAGGAAAACAGACATCGTCGATCCTGTCACAACAAATGAAAGACGCCTCATCTGCTCTTTTCTCTTTTTTCTTCCCCTCCTCTACAGCTTTACTTCTTTCTTGCTGTTTCTCTTATTCTGCATGCCTGCATTTCTTTTTTCTTTCTTATCCCAGTTCTGCATTTTTTTATTAATCCATTTTCTTTCTTTCTCACTATACATGTACTTCATTCAAAACCCAGTCATAAGATATACATATAAAAAAAGTCAAGTAGACTCTCATTTAGGAGGCTACTCTCTTGTGAAAGTTTCTCATAGTAAAAGTAAAAGTGTAATAAAGCATAGCAAAAGCATGGTAAAGCATTGAGAGGTCTGGTAAAACTTATTTAAAAATATAGCAAACTATGGATTTAAAAAATGCATAGTATAACCATGGGAAATCTGCAAAATGTATTGTGCAAATTTACCATGGTAAACTTTTCTAAGGGTTATCCTTGCACTGATGAAGGCACAAGTTTTACCCCCCCCCCCCCCCTCTCTCTCTCTCATCTCTCTCTCTCTTCTCTTCCTGATGTCTTTTGCATGGTTCATATTGCCTGGGCAGGAACTCAGCTGAAATATTGCCACTGTCCAGTTGCTCTTCTCACTCTTACCAGCTTTGCTTATGATTAAAATTGTGGATTTGTGGATATTCAGCCAGGTAATGCACATATAAACCATTCTGGAATTGTAAACTCTTTTTGCAGCTAGCGCATGCGTAATATCAGATATGGAGAATTTCTTTTCAAATTCAGGGGAAAAGTTGATGAGCAAGTAAAACTGGGTAAAATTGTACCTTAAGCCGGCAGATTTTATTACTCAACTAAATTTCTGGTTAAGAGTAAGACAGCATGCAACGATAAACTTGGTATAATGCTCTTGCCTTTCTAAATCATAATATTGAATATACAGCAGGTTTAGGATATTGTACATGGTGGCACAGGAACGGATGAAGTTTACAAACGAGAGGAGGCCATTCGGCCCATCTTGCTCATTTGGTTGTTAGTAGCTTATTGATCCCAGAATCTCATTGTCACGAGTGACCCTAAAACCCATCTTCCCTTGTACAAGGTGAGAGCACCTTTTTTGAGTGAAAGGTGTATGCGGCAGAGATGGATAGATCTTTCAATTTTCCTGTTTATTCTAGTATAACAGTAGAAAAATATTATTAGTAAATGTGTAAGGTCAGGTTTGTGGTTCTACTATAGTAAGAGAAAAAATGCAAGTATTTAAATAGAAGACTGTGATATTTTAAAATATGAAATGTGATATAATAGCTTTAGTAAATGTATGAGATGTTAGTCTGTGTCAAAGTAAAGCAGTCCTAAGTTTTAATATTCATGATTGCATTTGCTGCCAAGCAGGTGCCTAATTAAAGATTAATCTCTTGCCTTCTGTGTATATCAATGGAGTAAAATAAAATTATAATTTATAAAAGAGACTGCTATATTGAAATATCTGTATTAGAAATACATGTTACAAAATCATTTAACATTAAACTGTTGTACAAATAAAATGATTATTGTTGAAAGAACATATTACAGTTAAAAATAAGAGAGTTCAGTACTAACTGGCAATGTCAAAATATTGTAATAACTGCATTATGTTTTAAAGAATATACAACCAGTAAAAACACTATTGTAGAAAATTATGAACAGGTTACAAGGATTTGAACTAAGAAAACTGAACAAGTGTTAATGTTATAAAAAAAAGGCTTGTCTGTGTGCCTTCATTATTAGGTGCATATAACTTTTTGAAAACAGGCCAGAATTAAAAATAGGGTTTCCCCTATCTTTAAATTAATAAAGACTATTGCGTGTGGAAGCCTGTGTTAACCTTGGTAGAAGCAGGCATCTGGTTTAAATAACCTGAAGGTCATAGTTTTCAGAAACTAAACACAGAGGCTAGGTATTGCAAGTTAACAAAAAGAAAAAGTAACCCTTTATAGACAGAACAATGTTTAACCACTTCAACTCCAGATGTAAAAATGAAACCCCTTCCCAGGTACCAGATTTTGAAAATAATAATGTTTTCAAACCTGTAATTGCTATAAAATGTTAACATATGATGAATAAAACACAAATAAATGACCTAAACTGTGTTTTCCATTAACACTTTATGCTCTTGCTTACTACATACCCTTGTTCAATATAGAGATAAAAACACATTTTTTTTTTTAGAAAGTATTTTTTGTTTGAACAGTGAAAACAAAAAACTTTGCTAATAATGCTAATAACAATAATAATCAGTAAACAGTAATTATCAAATAATTGCTCTGTGCCGTTTAATGAAATGTTCAATTCACAGAACCTAGGGTTGCCACAGGTAGATTAGAATCACTACAATTGGATACAAATGGTACTGTAAGTGGGTTTTAATTTGACGTACGTGCACACGTCATGGTGTTGTAGTGGTTAAAACTAAAAGAGTTATGTTATATTTATTTGAGTTTTATTGTAACAAGTAAAAACTGTGAAGGATCCATTTTGCTTGAGAGTGGATTCACAGTCAAGTTTCTCATTTAGAAAAGAAAGAAGCTTGATCTGAAAGTAGTCTTTAAGCTAAACACAAGTATTTTACGATAATTCAAACAGAATATAAGTGTAAATGTTTTATTATAACAGAGAAACTGTTAAGTTTGAATATAAGACAATAAATTCTGCTACTATCTACACGTCGCTAAATGTAGTACACATGACAGTGTGCTGTGCAGTATTCCTTTTGGTCTGCAAATTGACCGAGTTGGAAGTTGCCTCAAGTCAGTGAAGATATGACAGTACCCTCATTGTTGTGCATGTCACAACTCTCCTTTGCAAGTAAACTTTTACAATATGGATTGGATTCTCAAAGCTAGCAATGCAACAGAGTGTACAATGTCAAGGCAAGGTGGGAGTCAAAGGCAGTTGTGGGTCTGTGGTATTTCTTGCTCCTGGAAACCCATGCTAACGATATCACTCAGTCAAAGTTTAACACAAAAAGTGGATGAGACCATTGTGTCAGGACTTGGACAGCAAGGTGAGATTTATAAACTGGAAAAAAGACTATTCTAAATTATTCAAGGGGACCGTCGTTATCTAATTTTTGGTTATTCTCTCACTCTTGCTCGTTCTTGCCCTCAAGCTTTTCTGTAGAAAGATTTATGAGAGGAGAGGCAATTCCTTGTGAGAGTGATGGAGAGTCGAGAGGTCTGGGTATACACTGTGAGTTTACAGAGTTAGGTGTTGCCCTGGGGCTGCGTGGAGCCCCAGTGCTAGAGGAAGAGATGCTATCCCTGGATTGATGAAAATCAAACGCGCAGGAGATACAGAAGTGCCAGGGAGACAAATGCTCTCCTTCTTCTCATCTACTCATCTCTGTGGTCTTTTAATCCTCCAGCACCCAGGGAATGGGAGAAAAGGAAAACATACAGTACAGTATATCTTTTACATAGAGATATTTATTCACTTAGACGGTTTAATTGGTTTCTGGGGTACTAGTGGTGGTGTGTGTTGTATCCTGTATGTGCAATTACTACTTTCAAATTAATAATTTAGGTTAAAAAAAAAACAGTAGTGTATACATCTGCTAATGTATGAAGGTATAGTAGTTGGCTGCTGTGTTAGTTTCTCCTGATAAAGATGGCCTGCCAGGTGCTGACCTTGGTGCACTCTTGAATTGATGGAGCTAGTTCAAAAATCTCTGACCTTGACCTTGTGTGCAAGCTTTCCAAACTGTGTTATCCAAGCCCCATTGCGAATAAGCAGCCTCATGCATAAAGCGGGTGGCCTGGGATACATTAATACATCTTTACTGTTTGCAATGCAGCTTCCCTCTGTAGGGGGGCAGACAGTATTGATTAGCCTTGGTTCCCCGTGTCTTATTGATTGGGATTGGAAATTGGGGGATTATTGGTGGATTTACCTACCAGAAATTTGAAGTTAACATCTGTGCTGGGAACTGTCTTCTGGATTTAATTTGAAATATTGTATTAAATATTAACTGGGTTCTATTGAAAGAATATTACATGGAGGTGATAAAACAAAAAATTAAACTCTTTGTTGAAAGAGTATGATAATATTGATGAAGGTCGATCTTTATTAAATCCTGTTCAATCTAGATTGGCTTACTTGAGTGCAGTAAAAATCAAACGCCTTTTAGTACATTTAGCTCTCAGATTGTGCTAACGAAAATATCTAAAATATATGACAACGTGCTTGCTGTGATGTTTTTAATATCATACATGCAGCAGAACAAAGTAACTCACTGCAATATAAACTTGTTACTGAAAAATAAGCTGCCTATGTTACATGCGGTCAGAACAGGACTTCATCAACACTGAATATGGGAGCTGCAGCATGCTATTTCCCGTATTACAACTGTGCCTAACTAAAGGTGCCGTCGCCAATTTCATACACAACACTAGCAAAATATTTAAAATATAAATGCGCTGGGTTCATTGCAGTCATCAGTTACATAGATTAACCATTCAGCAGAATGAGGCAACAAACAAGTGAGTACAGACACAACAAACCTGGTTAATGGGGTAGATCTCAGTTTTACAACAGCACTTTAAGATTGCACATAGTTACTGATACACCTGGTGGTCCCTGCTGGAAACACTGCTACTTGAGATTAAAAGGTTGAAAACCAGTGCAATACACATTTCGATTAGCATTTGGCTAAAATCAAAGACACTCTCAATTTTCTACAAATATTTGTATCCTGTGCATGCACTCCTTCGCATTCTTTTATTTGTGTTCAAATAATGTAGCTCTACCATTTCTATCTGGTATTATGAGGACCCCTTGCATTGCTTTTTTGTTAACTAGACACATTGTATTTTCTGAGATTACTCTCTGAGGTTTTATCAACATCTATTCACTTAATGCAGACCAATTGATATTCTGCATCAGACAGAACCTACCTAAAATATGACAGATGCAGTTTAAAATCGAATTGCTGCTCGCAGCTGTGATCTGTAGGTGTTGACCTTAGACTCTGACACTTGACCCGGGCAGTACACACTCATAAACACATATATCATAGCTTTAACAACCGTGCTCCATGGGGGAAAAACCTGATGATCTGTTAATGAAGAAAGACCCTTATCAGCAGTGTTTACCGAAGGATGTTAGAATCATTCTGTGAGGGAATTATGGATCCATCAGCATAGGCGGCGTGTGAGTCTTTTGTTTGGGGAGGCTATTCCACACTTTTTGCATTATTCTTTTTTTTATTACTCTGTTACAAGTGAATCTGAATACTAAGTTTCATTCATTTTGTTGAGTTTGAAAAATAGTCAGACTTACGGACACAAATAAAAACTATTATCCTGCTTCTTTTTGAGAACTTGTACTGTATAATAATTTATAAGGCGGCCAAATAAATGAAGTCTAACATAGCACTAGCTTGTACTTTAAAACATATTATGCCGTCAAGCAAATAAAATAAAAAAAAAACAGTCACTGTTTATTTATTTATTTATTTATTTATTTATTTTAAAACAAACTTTTAAATCCGTTAGCCTGTTCTGCAGTCCTACAGTATCTATACCATTTCCATCACTTCACATCAATTTAAATCAGTTATTAAGCTTCTAAACACACACTTAGTATCATACTTATAATAAAGGGACATTCAACGTATTTCATAAGGTATATTTGCAAAAAAGAAAAAAAAAAAAAAAAAAACTGCACTCTTACCATAAACTTTTGACTATCTATATGGGGCTCAGAGCGATGGGCCAAGCATTGTCTCCACGAATGACATTGAAATGCAACTAAATCCTGTATTTTGGACCTTGACGATACTGCAACAGGACCATCATAGCCTTGTTTACATGTGTATCTGTGTATCATTTTCATCAGAATATTAAAATATGTTTTCATATTTAGTGTACAGTAAGCTGGCAGATGTTGTTTTCTGCTTTCCTTGCAGGCACTTTTTCAGAAGTTAAAAAGACCCTGTTTTCACTGAAAATGGAGTGAATGACTGGAAAAATCTAAAGAAAAACTTCAGAAGCATTCATCATTTAGCACCACAAACAATGTTCTCAAATGTGACATTTGTTCATACAGTCGAAGGAAGTAGGTTCTGACTAGCCTCACAGATATAATATTCTCACAAAACGGTGGTGTGTGAAAACAGACAGTATGCAACGAAAATATTTTGCCACAAGTTCTGGAAAATCAGATTCGGATCAATCTGTTTGTATAGATAACAGCAATTCGAATAAATGTAGAAATTGTAAAGAGGATGTTCCAGGCATGGAAATGAACGAAAAGTATTCCGTTTTTGTCGGCTGCCTCCTACAGCAGTATGGGGGGCTCAGATCGGTGGGAAGAATTAACATTAAAACAAGCCAAGCATTGTCTCCTCCGAAACCATTTAAAATAACCATAAAAAAAGATTAAATCCTTTTAAATTTACTACATTTCAAATTCAAAATCATAAGTTTTCATTCCTGTTACAATTTCACATAGTATTTGTTTATTTTGGTGTATTTCTGATGTTTATCAGTGTTAGCTGCAACTCATGAAAATAATCTTAAACAACTTTTTGATAGAATATATATATATATATAAATCCTCTGAGGCGTGTCTGCACAATATTATCAGAAACCTCTTTACAGCACTTTTAGCGAACTAGTAAGATGATGATCATTTATATGGGCTGCTAAACAACAGTATGCAAGCTGTGGGTGTCTATACCATGTACCATGATTACAAAGTGCTTGTGTAACAGATGCTTTGCCAATACAGATTCGGTTCCTTGGCAGTGACATGAGGTCAGGTCTAAAACCACAAATGTAGACAAGCCTGGCTTTTTTGCACTGTTGTTAAGATACTTGTTTGTGCATGGTCTCCGGTTTGCACCCAGGCTCTGTCCTGTAGACTGTCAGAATTCAATCCCTGAGGTCAAAGGGGCATAGAGTGTAACAGTGATGCACTGTTGTTATGGATGCTGACGCTTGGCAGTCAGATGAGTTTATCCACAAATGCAGACAAGCTTGTTTCTTTTGTATTGCTGTTAAGATGCTAGCTTGCAGTCCATGCCCAGCCTCCATCCTGTTACACATGTCCGATAAAAATGAAGAAAACTGATCTTCAAAGCATGAAAATTTCACCCAAAACATTTTTCGGCTCTGATATCTTGGTTAATCAAATGTTTTAAAACCTTGCAAAGAAGTACCAGTGACATTCTTTAGTGTCCTTCAATAAGGTTCAAACCCAACCTTGGGAGTCCTGTTTGCAAATTAGGTGTGCTTTATTAAGGACTGTTTATTACATTGCATGTTTATCAGCTGGGTTTCATCAGTGTCCCTCTATAGTCAACAAAACCTCAACCCAGCACTTGAGGTGACTTTGACAGAGCACCACCACTGCAATCCTCCATCACAGCCAGGCTGGGAGACAGATCCCACTCCATCTGAGCTTATTAGCAGATAGATCCACATTAGGCAAGCAGCTGCACACTTCACAATCAGTCGTGTTACTCAACTGCTTCTCCTGAGTTTTAAACAACTCAGTTTCAAACCCAGGCCTCTCAATATTGTAACAGCCTTTTGAAAGATGCCTGCGACTGGGACGAGAACTGATATTCTCATTAGAGAGTCATGCTTCCTTAAGATAGAGGATAGATACAGCTTATACTGTGGTATTTCAAGCAGTGATATGTGCATACTGTAAGGGTACCAAAGAAAAGCACAGTCAGATCTCAACCCTGAGTAGCACATCCATGGCACACATGCCGTATGTGTACAGATTGTGTGCGTGTGTTTGTACCGTAGTGAGAAACAAAAACTTAAAGCATGCATTTACCTACCAACAAACCATCATCCATAACCACTAGACTACACTGCCTCCTACCGTTTCTCAGAAATGACATCAGTACCAGCTGATACAGACTGACTGGCAACTTGTAAAAGTACCCTGATATTTGAGAAGTCATGAGTAAAACATTTCAAGGAACTGAGGAAACACTAAAAGAAATTTGGTCAAATGTTTTGCCTAGAAGTTGTTCTCGAATGTCTTCAATGTTTGTGAAAAGTTCTTAATGATGTGATGATTTTGCTAATATTCACGTGTGGTCACGTATGTAAGGAGGGAAGTTGTTTAGGTAACAGATACACAGGGCTGATGCACATGCTGCTATTTGATGTCATGATCATGCTGATTAAAGTGCAATGAGACTGGCGTGGGTCTGGAATGCTCACAGTCATATTTGTGCTGTGCAAATCTAGTGGCCACTTATTCGCTAGTTTCACCAACCTTAAAGAACTGCTCTGTGTCTTAATAACAGTGATCGGCTAAGTGGTGCAGGGACCAATATTCTGTCTGCTGAGTAGGTAGACACATTTATATACCACTTAACTAAGATAGTACCCTGAGAGAGTCCATCATAACCATTCTTTCAGATTATCTCTATTCCAATGGGGCTGGTTAGGGAAGATGGAGAGTTGGCAATAATCTCAAGCCAAGGAGGATCACATCTGTCATGTTCCCATGGGCCATGGAGATGGGAAATTGTGGCAGGGCTCAGGCCCTGTACATGTAAATAATGTTTTTTGGTGTTTGCTTTGTAAATAAAGTTTAAGTATTTAGAATTTAAGTTTAGCAGTGTTGGGATTCAAATCTCATTCCTGTCAATACATGTGTGGAATGTGGCAATGTGTTGATTGATTAATTGATTGTCAATTAAACCTGGCATGCTTTACTAGGGTCTGGAAAAGCCAGTTCTTTGTACTCTGTTCTTTATTATTTGTCTACCTGTCTGAGCCAAATACGCAACCACTTTGTGTTCAGCCAGGGTTGTGAACGCAACCGAGGACCACTGTGTGTTTAACCGGGATCCTTGGTATTTACCACGGTGATTAGTTTAGGGTATTTTAATCCTTCCCTTTTAGTGGGAGCAGCACCAAGCCATTTGTTGGTAAACTTTTATTTTATAGCTGTTTTGTCCACTGTGTTTTGGCTTGACTTTTTGTATTTATTACACTGAATTTGTATATGTCGTTCCGTGCAAGGATTACCATTGCTGGTACCCTAGTGGCGGCCACCTGAAACTGCAACTGGAGCTGCATAAAAACCTAAATATTGTAAATAGATCCTGCACGCCTGTGTGACGTGGCAAATACAACCTCCAGTCTCTCGTCTGTCTGTCAGCGGATACCCACACCCATATTACCCTCTGTTTCATCAGTACTGGTGACACACTGAGGGTTAGGAACTGTGTGCATGTTGAGGTTATTTTGGAAAACTAGACTAGGCTGCACCTGGAGATGGGACTTCTAGAGAGTGGAAGGATGGAAAGATTGTCATCTGGCAGCTCTAGGGCATTCTGTGGCGAGTGTATAAGGGACAAAGATAAATACATTTCCTATTTTGCTTGTGCTTACCTGACCATATTGTTCTGGGTCTCTTTACCTCACAGCGTTACAATATGCTAGCTATTTTGCGTCCTGTTGGCCAAAGTCCCTTCTGAGATTCCTAGGTTTCAAATCAATCCACTTCAGCAGCTTTCCAGCTCTCTTTCTCCCAGCCAGAAGAGGAGCTGTGTAAAACTCAGAAAGGCAACACAGGGATGCTGTTTGATGGGTTTCTCCCACATTCACTGAGCCCTCTCCTAATCCTGTCAGTGGAGCTTACAGCACAGTTGTGCATTAACGTAGATAGGGCTTTTTATATCAAACTTCTTTGCATAAAGGAAAATCAAATCTGCTTGGAGTGCCTCTAACTAAGCTGCCAATTTACACAGGCTAGCAAGGTTGTTAACACAGGAATTTAAAATCCTGTGTATTGTAATTGTAATGTGATTGAGTATTTTCTGTAACTGTTGCACTCCCTTGTCCTGCACACAATGGTGGGCCTTTTGAAGTTTCCGAGTTTGCAGCAGTGTGCCAGCTGGTTAGACTGATAGTCTGTGATGAGCCACAACTTCATTCAATGATAGTGTGCTGCAGATTCAGTTTCACCCTACATCCACCCACAAATGTATTGGCTGATTGTAGAGCAGGGTCTAGTGTATGTTTATAAGTGTTCAGAGGCTACTTCTAATTATGCTGACACTGTATTTGTCACGCACTCTTTCGGTCTGTCATAGAAAGAAGAGTGCCAGAGAAATACACGCTAAGCCCCTGAAAACCTATAAACATAAGTCATCCACTAGACATGAGTGAGGGCTGCGGGAGGAAAGAAACCTCCTAACTGATAATAGGAGAGATGTGCTTTGTGACTTAGATGAGTAAGGAGATTCCCCTTGGCTCGTGGAGAGCCGCCCTCGCGGAGGTGAGACCGAACCGATCAGGCTGGAGGTGAGAAAATGGGAAGACGACAGAGTTAGATAGATATGGCCACGGGTCTCGTTGAGAACCTTCCTAGAGGATGATGAAGCCTGTGGCAGCTGGGCTTCTAAGGTTGGGAAGTGAGCTTCACTTACCCTCAGTTGGAGACCATTGCAGAGGTGGAAAGGCATTTGCAGAGGAGGAAAGAGTAGTGGGGGAAGAGGGGAGGAGGGGAGGACGGTGGAAAACAATAAATGCCAGACATCGAGCAAGCACATAGCTTAAGGTTTAAATAGGGGTTTAGCAGATGTTATTGGTAGGAAGGAAATAGGATGGATGAGCCCTTGTTCATGCCACCCGAATAACACTAAAGGTTACAATTAAATCAAAATAAAAAGACAAAAAGCTGATATAATTATTTTTTATCTGTTTGAATTGACTAATCTCTCAGCAAAGTTCTAAGTTTAGTTGTTTCCTATACGTTTTAATGGAGGCGTGACTTGAACAATGCAATGTACAATGGTTCCTAAGAAAAAAAAGAGTCCATTGCCGAATACACAGCGTGGGGCATATCACTTTATACATGCTTTGTGACATTTGCCATCAACAAAGGCGCCAAATTAAAGCATCTCCTGCATTGAATTGCATAAGTACATCTCTAGACACTAGAGAAACCACAGTGGATGAGGATTCTACTGCCCAGTATTGCTGTTCTTATCCATTTTCTTGTTGATCACTATGTTATTGTGGCCTCAAGAGTTTCTATCTGCAATTAGAAGGACATCTACTATGTATTTGGAAAATGGAAAATGTGAGATGTTGACGGGTCTAAGATCTTTAATCCAGCCCTCAATCTCAACTATGATGTCTTTTCCTGTTTAAAGTCATGGTGTGGGTTCGCTTTGATCTGCGTTGAGAATGCATAAGCTTGCATTTTCTCCGAGACAAGAATGGGCATACTTCCAGAAGGAGGCAAGGGTCATCAATAGGAACATTGCAGTAATGTCCTCAAGAAGAAGAAAACAATAAGAACATAACAAAATTTGCGAACGAGGCCGATCCACCCATCAGTGCTTATGTCAGAACTTTGTCAAGTCAGGTCTTAATGGATCCCAGTGATTCAGCATTAGCACCAAGGCTAGGAAACCAATTCCATACCATCACCACTCTGTGTGAAGAAATGTCTCCTACTCTCTGTCCTAAGTCTGCCTCTACTAAATTTTCAGCTGTGTTTCCTCTGGCCCAGATATTGTTTAACATTAACTTTTAGTATATTTTCCAGAACAAGCTTCTGATAATGATAGACCATGAGCTAAACTGGTGGAAGAAGTTGTGAGGAGTAACTTAGACACCACTGGACTAAAATAAGACAAGAAAATGCAGATGTGATATATCATATGTAATGTTTCGAAGAACAACAGTGCAATTGAGATGTGAAAACACAGAAGAGTGTAATAAAGCACAGTGGAAGCATGGTAAAGCAGAGTATGATAAAGCATGTTACAAATCATGGCAAATTATTGTAAAAGTATAGTTTAACCATTGGTGCAAAATTTACTGTGGTAAACTTTTATATGGGTTATTTTAAATACATACATACTGTACATACATAAATACATAAATACATATTAAAGGCTTCTTTTTGTTTTTGTTTTTTTTTCTTTTTGTATACCAGACGTTTACAAATGTATCTGCATGAGCTAAAAGTAAGCTGAAAAAGGGGAAATTTACCAGGTGCTTGCAAAAATGTCTCTGGCCTCCTTCACTACATGTGGTGCTGAGACAGGCTTCTTCACAAACCACTAGGTTTTGCCTAGAACTGTTTACAATCAGCATTTGGGGGTCGAGAATCAAAGCCACGGGCCTTCTCAAGCGGTTCCTGTTCCACTCTGTGATCTGTCCTACAGAGGTAACTGTAAGATTCCTGATTTATGATGCCTTCAAAGCTGCTGACGGTAAAGTTATGGTAAGGCTTGTTTTTAATTCTGCTGAAAAACGTATTTGGTGGTGGGTTTTTTCTTTGTTTTTTTGCTGAGGTGGTTGTTGGGCCCTCTGACAGCTAGACATCTTCAAGTGCTGGGTCAAGAGAAGGAGTTGACATAGTTTACCCTAACCAATAGTTTAAGCGCAGTACCAAATCCAGGACCACAGGAAATTGGAAATTAAGTGGAGATAATATAGACTTAGGACAGAGTGAAGGGGACACTTATTCACACAGAGTGATAATGGCTACCTAGTCATGTTGTTAAGGCAGAATTACTTGGATCAATTTAAGACCCAACTTGACAAACTAATGAGATCAATCAGAAACTAGGAACTGGACAATCACTGATGGGACAAATAGCCTCTTCTTGTTCATAAATGTTCCTGTGTTCTTATAGTCTAAGAATGCTCCTCAGTGTATCTCAATTAACTTGTAGTTGCCAGAACTGGGAAGGTGGAGTGGGCTGACAGCATGGGCAACATGTGGACTAACACAGGTCAAAGATCTGCCTGTGGATTTTCTGCTCTCACATCCCTTCACAAGTTCTTATTCAGAATAGGAGCAGGAACCATTCTTACCAGGGTCATAAGCAATACTACTGAAAGTGTCACAGAGACATAAATGGGTTCATATTTTTATTAATAGTCAAATTGAATCAACATACTCAACATATTGTAATGATTTCTTGAAACGTTGTCTATTCTCTTCATTGCTGAGATATCGGTTGAGGTAGAGTTCCAGCCTTAACATGGTGATGGAGGTCATCTGATAAGACAAGTACAGGTAAGAACAGTACAGTATTTACAGTACATGTACCTGTAGGGGGGCAGAGTCAAGAGATTGCGGTAGTTTAATTGAAAGTGGGCCAAGCTCTCAGCCAATATTTTATTTAAAAACAGATTCAATAGGGAATGCCACAGGATGCATATGCTGCACAGAGTCACAGCCCAGCAGGAGACACGGACTGGCAAGTGGTGTGACCGAACCCGGAGCTGTTCCAGTTTTCTGTAGTCATCTCAGTCTCTACCTAAGCAATAGAACTCAAAGAAGAGAGCTTTACTGTCTTAATACTGTAAAGGCCTCTGAATTAACCATTTCTAATTGTAGCATTGAAGCCTGAAGGCTACCTGACCATATATGGAAATCCGGACGAACTGCATTACTTACAGAATGTTGAAGAAAATGTTTGTGTTCATTTGCAACTAAACTAGTACTGCATAAAATCACAAAGTAATAAACAAAAAGAAAAGTTTATTTTATTATTTTTTTTATAAATGCAGCCATTTTCTAATAGCATTATAACTCCAATGAAATGAGAGAGCACTGTTGTCTGTTAAGGACCTTCTTGTTATGGTAAATGCCCTTAACAGACAGTAAAGCCTTCTTATATTGAAAATAGATTGTACAATGATCAAGTAGGCAAATTTTTGCCAATGCTAAATCAGTGTTACATTTAATAATATATATCATATACATTGAGTGTTGTGGAAGTTAAAGATAAATTACAGCTCAAAGTGTTCTGTATAACTATTCAATCAGTGGCAAAAAGAAAAAGAAAAGTTTTATACAGGTTTACATTGCTGTTGAAAATACTCCTGAGCTCAGCAATTCGAGTGATTGCAGTTACAGTTTAGACAAACCAGACATCTGGAAACCACACAGCTATACAGAAGTCAGTCAGCCATACATTAGTTTGCCATTTATGTACACTGTCTCCAAAGAGCTAGATTGGAAATTGAAATTTCAATGAGAAAAGCTGAGTCATTTGCCTGGTAAGCTGATTTTAACAGTTTTAACTCATATAACATATATTGATAATTCAAACTGCAGTGTTAGAGCTGTTCAGCATGTTTTATTTATTTATATGTGTCTCTAATTTTCCCAGTGTTGTCCTGTATCAAGAATCATTCACTATACTGACTAGTGCTCGATGGAGCTGTAGACAGAACCCAACGTCAATGTCTAGTCCTTCTCTTTGCCAAGCAATCCTTGGTCACTCCATGAGCTGAAACCAGCACAGTTCTAGTCTGTCAGAACTGAAGAGCACAGGCATGAATTGCAAAAGATCGAATATATTTCCATGTCAAAAGTAAGGCAATGCTCCTGATGCATATATAAGAGTAATAGTGAGGGAGTTTGCCACTGCCAACACAAAGCTCCATCCTGTGGATTCCCTTATAAAAACGTTTCCCATAATGAAAGCATAGCAGTGTAATAAAGGTAAGCATCATAAAGCATGGTGAAGCACAGGTAAGCAGGGTAAAGCATGGTGAAGCACAGGTAAGCAGGGTAAAGCATGGTGAAGCACAGGTAAGCATGGTAAAGCATGGTGAAGCACAGGTAAGCAGGGTAAAGCATGGTGAAGCACAGGTAAGCATGGTAAAGCATGGTGAAGCACAGGTAAGCATGGTAAAGCATGGTGAAGCACAGGTAAGCATGGTAAAGCATACACAAAGACATGGAAAACCATGGTAAACTATGGCAAATGCATTTTATAACCATAGGAAAAGCATGGGGAATCCACAAAATACTATGGCTTTCCTCACTAGGGTTAGCTAAACTTGTTTTATCATGTCAATCCTTCAATAAAAATGAGGGCTATGTCTTTTTTAAATATTATTCTGTTTTCTATTCCATTTTGACAGTGCACTAATCTGCCACCAAGAATGTATAGAAGTGCAGACTGCTTCTTGTTCATACAGCTGGTTTTACAGACATTGATTAGCACTACATGGAATACCTAATGCTACCTTATGTAAGGTAGTCCAAGATCAGTGCTAGTGAGGGTCTGTAAAACCAGCCCTATATCAATTTACGCTGCAGTTAACAGCATTGTATTATGGGACATCTATCTGCTACAAACTCGTACAGAAACTACAAAGAGATAATGAAATGAACTCAATGGCTGATTGCCGGACAGCCAGTGATTAATTCCATTTCCCCAGTGAATGTGTTAGTACAATGCATTCCCATTTTACAAAGCATACCTCTGTGCTCTACTCACAATGATCCTAACAGTGTCTGTGTCTATCAAACACTGCATGTTCCTCATATTGGTGCATTTTTATGTTTAAAATTATATTATACAATGACAGGGATCATCTTCCTAATCATTTCAAAGGGATTTTTGATCTTATATCTCACGACATCGTCACGATTCCATTTAAACCTATTTTTGTGAGTTGTTTGTAATTTCAAATTGCCTCATAGCCATTGCACAGTATAATGGCAATATGGCACTCCATGGTGTATGATCATTATGGGATATCACACCTCACAGTGCACTTGTGACGATATCCTATAACATTATCTATTCTGTACAGCTGTATTGCTTATTCAAACACCATGCAGGGCCCTAGAAATGTTTTAAGATTTCTGCGATTCGATCCATGGAATCCAGTTGTCCTTTTTTTCTTTTTGAATTGTTTGATGGCACATTGCCGTTTGGTGCTGTTTTAACTTTTAGAACCTATGCATTGGAGTGAAATGAACTGCAATTTTTAACACATTTGGAGAGAAGGAAGATCACATGCTGGGATGTGAAATGTAACATTTGCCAAGTCTTTGTGTTTTGTATTACTCTTATTGCTGTTCTTCCTTCGCTAATTAATCAAAGATTGCATACTGTATTCTATTACAGCACTACTTAAGCAATAAGAAATTAGCTTATTTATACAGAGATATTAATGAGCAATCCAAAAATGAAGATAACGAAGAAATATACACACTGGGGGTGGGGGAGATAGAAGATTGTAGAAATTGTATTTAGGACTATGCATGTGTAACACGTGTATTTCTTTATTTATTATTATTATTATTATTATTATTATTATTAGATTGCTTGTTTGATGTTTGTTCTGCTGTATGTATTATATTAGTTTTTTCTTTATTTTGGCATTTGGTTTGTTTGCACTCTACCTCCCGTTCGAGGAGCTAACTGCTTTAACAGACTGTCAGCTTGCTGTACTGTCTGTTCTCCTGCAGCTCCCCCTTCCCACCCCACACATGCAGTGATTAGTTACCTGTGTGGGATGAGCTCATCTTGCTCTCCTGGTCTCAATTAATCCCCTTTAATACGAAAATACAGAGAGAACACAGGAGAGCTTGCTTGATTGTGAAAAGCTGCTACCTGTATTGCTGGACTCGTTGAGGAGAGAAGCTGAGAATGGAAGACAGTTCTTTTTCTTTTATAAAGAGAAACTTGGATGTGGTATTCATCGACATTGGCATTTGTATAGGACAATGTTCATTGTTAACGAGTGTGGTTGAGCCAGTCCCTCGTTTGGACGTTTTACTTGGTGCGGGAAAAGTATATTACAGACGGAATTGTATCATTCTTTTCTATGTTTGTGTTCTCAGCTCTGCTCTGTCAGCACTGCCAGTTGTATGTATGTTTTATGTATTTAAGTTTGTACACAACCGGCACATTTGTTTTAAACTTGTGTTGTGTTTCTGTTGTTTATGGGGGAATAGATATAGGGCAACTGCTTACCCTTGTCAGATCTTGAAGGGGTGGGTTATTTGCTTTCTGTTTGCAATATTGTATGGCTGCTTATGGCAGCTCTGTTTCTTTCTATTGAATTACACTGTTGGCTGCTAATTGCGTTTATGCTGCTAATCTATATTACTGTTGCTAAACTGTACTATTTCTAGACAATCATAGTTAATATGAAGCATTAATTTAACCAGGCTGCTGTGGATTGCTTTAACAGCTTAGTTTTCATTTTTGTTTTGTTTTATACTCTGGCCTGCTTGTTATCCCCAATCAAAATGTGCAGCACACAACGCTCATTTAGCTTCATGGCTCTGACTCTTTGCAACTCTTTCCCAGCTTTGATGCCTGATGCTCCCACCATCGCTGGCTTTAAATCAACTCTGAAGACCCACCTGTTCTCTTTTGTTGCTGCTACTGTTTCATGTGTTATGCATTTTTCACTGTATTTAGTGTGCTCTTTCATGTATTTTGCACTTTCCACTGTATTTAGTGTGCTCTTTCAAGTGTTATGTACTTTCCACTGTTTTAATGTATTCATTTTTTAATTTTTTTTCTTACTGTATATCATGTATTATGCATTTCTGTATTTAAAGTATTATGGACTTTCTTGTATTTACTGCATCTTGTAAAGCTATTTGTGATGGTGTTCCACTATGAAAGGTGCTATATAAAATAGATTGATTATATTAGAAGCACTGATTGATTATTTGCACTTTTGTTGTATATTTTATTGATTTATTGTGGTGTTCGAGTATTAATCACTGGATTATTTGTTCTGTTTAATTATTAACTTGGAATTTTGCTGGTTTGGTTTATTTATTTATTTCTCCCTTTTGTGCTAGTTTTTTGGGGTTTTTTTTGTCACACTTCTATACAGTGTAAAAACTGACCTGCTTATTAAATCAATCAAATTGGTTATAATTGTTTTGTCTATCTCTATCAACTCAACTATTTTATTTACTGTCTGTTTTTTATTGTGACTCTCTTTTCTGTAATAAAAGTACTCCTGGGTTTTTAACATGGTCTCCCTGGCCTTTGTTACACAGGAAGGACTCCTACTGAAACCCCCAATTAAAAGAACTTGTGTGCTATATATTATCTTACCAAGATTATTGTATTAATATTTCTGGGGTGTGATTTCCCCAGGGGTGTAGTCAGGCTATTTTATTTAATCTCCAATTCTGTAACTGCTTGTTACATATGATTCCTAGGGTCTTTAATCATGAAAGTATTGTAGAGTGGAGGCCCTTCCCCTCGGTTTAAGGGCTGCTGGAACTGTATGTGGTTGAGAAGGAGAAATAAAAGGTCAAACTCTCAGGTTTTAAAAATCAAGCTGTGTTTATTCACTGACAGGAATCCAAGGAGAACCATACTTATGTTTTCCTGCTTGTCTGATACAGCATTTTCCTAACAGGCTTCTTAATACCATTTTGTTAGGAGAGTAGCATCCATTATGGAACGAGTGCTCACACTAACACCATACTCTCCATCATGTGGCATCTTTCACTGTCACATGGCACTTAGAAAAGGGGGCAAAACACCCATAGTGGAGTGGCTAAGCATTGAGAGAGACAGCATATGTTAAAGATAAAGTACATTTTATGTGTAGACCCCTCTAAAAGTTTACCACTGTGTTTTTGCATGGTATGTTTTTTTTACTATGCAGCTACCATTGTTTACTCCTGGTTTGTAATGTTTATATTAATATGCTTGACCATACCTCTCTGTGCTTCACAATGCTTACCTATGCTTTACCATGCTTTATTACACTTTGCTCTCCTTTTACAATGGGAAATGTTTACAAGAAGAGGCTCAATACAGTGCATTTCCTGCAAACCTGTGTGGATCCCTTCATCCTTCAGAACCCTGGATACTATGGCCTAAACAAGTTGAAACATTCAGCGTTGTTCTTGATATACACAGTAAATTTGTATTGTCCTGTATTTTTAATACAAAGAGTCCCCCTTTGTTATAGTAGTGCCTGACTGTAATACTGCAAGTGCAGTTTTGTGTTAGTCTTTTTTTTTTTTTTTTTTTGGAAGCCCAGGGCCTTTGACATAGCGTTTATCTCGAACTGTTATTGATCTGAGCTCTACAAAAAATGATTACACTTGACCTCGCTCTGCTCCCTCTCCCTGGTGTTTCCAGCAGACACATGAAGACAGGGAACAGACACGCACTGTTTAGCAAAGACCAGTTACAGATGGTGTTGTTTGGTGCTAAATGCACCAAGTATGGGAGTGCAAACTGTCTCATTTCGTTATACTAAGTAATGGCTTGTGGGTTTTATTTACTAATGAAGAACGGTGACTCGCTGCTGTAGTTCATACCTCAGTTAGTAGCTCAAGCTCTTTACTCAAAATAAATAGATGTTTTCAGGGTGCATCCAAATCAACAGAAAGAGGATTGAAGTTCAGTATCAAGAAGCAAAATCTCAGTGGTGAAGACAATATATAAACTCTTACATTTTATGATATATTGATAAAAAAAAGGAATTCTGTATACAGTATGTTATAAGTATAGTTGCCATATGCAGTAATGCAAAAACAATTCTATACAAACACAGTGGAAAGGGTTTCAATCACTACATTTTCCATAGATGTTAACATACACTGTCTAATCACTTTATTCAGACCTATCTACATGATTGAGTTTGGCATCATCCTGGGGTGGAGCGTGTTATTTGGTAAATCTTGGGTCTGGATGGCCGAATGAATACAACCATCCACCGTGCCAGAATATTTACTTCTGGCATCTACCATGACCTCCACAATCCTTGGGACTGCTCAATGTATCTAAATACTATACCACTGCCATTTAAATTATTATAACAGAAACAAGGGGTGTGCTGAAACTGGTATTTGCTGTCAACAAAATTTGCTAGTTTTGCAACATATTTTCATTGTCAGTTTACGGCCTTGGTGCAGCAGTACAGTAAAAATGTCAGCTCCTCAGATGAGAGGAAAATCTGCTTCCAATCGGCTGTTAAAACCCTTAATGAGGAAGTTAATTGCCATTGATTTGTGCTCCACTATAACGGTAAGGTTAGGGTGGTGTTTCTCTTTTTGAAATCAACACATTAATAAACAGGTGTGTTTTGATTGATTTAAAACCAGATGATAAATATTTAATGGTAATTACGCAGAAAATGCCAGTATCGGCACACCTCTAATATTTTCCTATTTTCACAGACAGAAATGAACTACAGAGACACAAAGTAGGGAATTTGATTCACATAACCTGGAGCCATTTATTAAAATCTGGCTTTTGGATCAATGGGATATTCCATGAGAGTTCTTTATCAGTTTTATTTAGAATCATTATATTTATTTCCAAGACCGCTAGAGGCTGATATAAACTTTTGTCTTGCTGGGAGAAAGAACTAAACCCACAAGCCATAACATTCCCTCCAACCACTACACTCTGAACAATGACAGTTCAGGAATTGGTTAACAAGAACCCCTCCATACTTCATTGCATTAGACAGGCACAGCTTCTCGGTTATTCAAACTTCATTAAGTCAGCAGTGCTGCGTCTCGCTCTGTGACGCCCCACTGTGAAAGATAGGACGCTGCTATCACTTTAATAGCTTCTGAGTAATTCCAGCAGGAGGCTGCCCCTGCTCACCTGTCACTCTCTCACCCCTGAGCCTGAAGAGGTTAAGAGCCTGCCTTTCCCCCTCCTGTGGTGGAATTAGTCTTATCACTCACAGATCCCCCCTCCCCTTGTTACTTGAGAGAGGCATAGGAGCAAACCAGCCAGCATCACTCTCACTACTACCAGGAAAACACAGTCCCACCATCTCCACTGCTGTGAGAATAGCAGCTTTTGCAGACACTACACTCTTTGTATAAGGAGCTACAACACGGCTGCCTGCGTGAACATCTGTTCATTTCTCTGCGAAAGTCATGGTGGGGGTATTAGGGTACTGCAAGGAACCCAAACCGTCAGAAATGTAAGATTCAAAATGAGACCCTCATACATGCTCTTTGGGCATCACAGAAAGGAACCGTATTTGGCAGAAAATTCATGATTTTATTCTCTCAAGGTCTCCCTTTCATTAAAAACTGAATAAACATTATATTAAGCTATTAACCGGTCGGGGTGTGTGGATATTGGAGAATATCCCACACCCTGAAGTGCCTTGTTGTGTCTAGAAAATTGATTAACCAACATTACAAAAAAAAAAAAAAAAAAAAAAGGTAAAAACAAGTTTTAATTAACAAAGTAATTGTTAAATATCCTTCCACCTCTGCTTGACTTTAGAAAAAAATAGTCCCTTAAAACATAAAAAAAAAAAACAAATGCATTAATTAAATAATTTCAGATGCTGAACTGAACATTGCCATTGAAAGTGCAGTTTTGATTTGTTACTCTTCTTGTAATTCTTGGTTTATTCATTACATTGTAAAGTAAAATATTACTGCCCATTCTCATCATGACAGCACAAATGAGTCTGCCTTAAATCACGCAGCACAAATAAGACTGCCTTTAAATCATGCAGACCCTTCCTCACAAAACCTGCAATAGTATCAGGTGAGAGTGCGTTTTTTTTTTTTTTTTTTTAATCATCCTTTGTTATCCGGGGTAGTAACAGGAGGTATCCATACCAGATTTGTGCTACAGCTTCAGTGGCAAGAAAGACGTTATTTGCATGGAATACCCGGTTACTTATCAAACTGACTTTGCAATTTACAGCTTGGTAACGTGGAGAACTACTGGGCCAGTGTTAAGAAACAATTTTAAACAATGCAGGACACAGCAGAAGACAGGATACCATCGTTCCAGGGCACATTTAAAAGGTATGGCAGGAATTGTCGACAGGAATGTATCATGTTCAACATCATATCACACAGCTGTGAAGGGGGTGGGCCCGTTGCCAGCAGGCAGGCAGACCGAAGAACGGACAGCGGGAGCAACGGCAACAAAACATTTTTAACCCCAAGGTCTAGAGGGACCCACATCTTTTGTGAAAAGCTGAAAGTTTAAGAGAGATTTTTTAAACTATTTATTTTCAAAATGGGATAGGGAAACGCCTTAGTTCAGGGAGAAGGAACAGAGTGATCAGAATGCCGAGTTTTGAATTTATTTGAATACATACTTTTGCTTTTTTCACTACTTTAATTAATCATTGGTGTCCGATTCAGATTCATTCAATATCTCATGTACACTTCGGTTTCCCAAAAGTTCAACATTTACATAAATCTCATCGGTTTATTGCGATAAATTCCAATATGCCTGCCGTTTTTAATTATAGCAGTATGGATATCTGCCAGTGATTTGCCCATTTTTGAAAAAGTACCGACCCATGATGATATACTATATAACACAATTTTTGTTCCTGGGTAGTAAGTGTTATTTCCTAATTGCTTATGCCTCAAAAGTATAGAAAATGGCTATTATTCCCCATAAACTTTGCTTTTGTGACCAGGACAGTGATATTTTGAAATTTACCTATTTCCAATGAGAAAACTGGCGAATTTGTGTCTTTTCGTTCACATAAAGTCAGAAAAAAACAACATATGAATCCAAATTAACATGTATTTATACTAAAGTAATACAAAAATGACTACAAAAGATTTAGAAGTGAGTAGTTTTTCAAGATTTACGATTATACTGTAAATCACTTTCACAAATCAGCCCCCAAATGTAGTCTCCCATCATATTCTCGTTATACTGTCCTTGGTAGCGGCGTTCAAAGTCCAGTATATCCTGGTGGAAGCGCTCGCCTTGCTCCTCCGAGTACGCTCCCATGCCCTCCTTGAGTTTATCAAGATGAGCATCAAGGATATGGACTTTGAGGGACATCCTACAGCCCATTGTGCCGTAGTTCTTCACCAGAGTCTCAACCAGCTCCACATAGTTTTTGGCCTTGTGATTGCCCAGGAAGCCCCGAACCACTGCGACAAAGCTGTTCCAAGTCGCTTTCTCCTTACTAGTGAGCTTCTTGGGGAATTCGTTGCACTCCAGGATCATCTTTATCTGTGGTCCGACGAAGACAACGGCTTTGATCTTTGCCTCAGACAGCTTAGGGAAGAAGTCTTGAAGTTACTTGAAGGCTGCCGACTCCTTATCTAGAGCTCTGACAAATTGTTTCATAAGGCCCAATTTGATGTGCAGTGGTGGCATCAGCACCTTCTGGGGGTCCACCAGTGGCTCCCACTTGACGTTGTTCCTCCCCACAGAGAACTCGGTCCGCTGTGGCCAGTCCCGCCTGTGGTAGTGCGCCTTGGTGTCCCTGCTGTCCCAAAGGCAAAGATAGCAGGGAAACTTGGTAAAACCATCTTGGAGACCCATCAGGAATGCCACCATTGCAGCCTCTTGATGCCATCTCAGAAAAATGCAGATATGTATCCACTTAGGCAGCTGGAACTAAACTGAACTGGTGGGCTTAAGGCCCCTGTATTTATATTACTATTTATATTACTGGAAAGTTCTAGAAGTTACTCCAAGTTTACTCAGCACTGAATCTATCTGGAATGTTCTGGAAAATAGGTAAATTTCAAAATATCACTGTCCTGGTCACAAAAGCAAAGTTTATGGGGAATAATAGCCATTTTCTATACTTTTGAGGCATAAGCAATTAGGAAATAACACTTACTACCCAAGAACCAAAAAAAATAAAAACATTTGTTACACGGTGTATTCTGTAATATCAACACCCCCATGTGACCTGCTTTGACCAATCAGGATAGAGTATTTAAAATATTCATTTTATAAACCCATATAGTACATGTTCTACAAACCTGTTATGTAGAATAATAAAAAATAAAGTCTGTCACATTTTACATGGCAAACACAATAACTGTTTTGAATTTGCAACAATCTCGGCCAAACCTTTATCACCTACTCCTTGTCTTATTTACACGGTAATGTGGACCCTCTGTATGTGCATGGCATTTTCTTACCTGACAAGTGTATTCCATGTTAATATCTTGTAAAAATCCAGCAAAGTGTAATAAAGCATAGTGAAAACATAGTAAAGCATAGCATTGTAAAGCCCAGAGCAGTATGGTAAAGCATATTTAAAAACGTTGCAGACAACTGTAAACTATGGTAAATGCACCATGGCAAAAGAAGGGAGAAAACTGCAAAATAGCTGTGCAAATTTACTGTGGTATACCCTCACTGTAGCTCTAGTTTCATGTCACTTTATAACCACATTAGAACTGCAGTCTACAGAGGAGTCACTGAGTCCTAAGCTGAAATGTCAGTCAGCCACAGTGCAGGCAAACTGCTCTCTTACTGCACTCTGCTTAGCTGCAGATGCTTTCACTAGGAGACACAGAGGGTTGCTCCTAAACTGTGTACTTTTGAGTGAGAGGCATTGCAGCACACGAGACTGACAGCGACCAGACTCCATTCAACTGCACTGTGAGTCTTTGTGTCTTACAGGTCTGATGTTCACTGAGCCATAAAGCGGGGATTACACAGACTTCAATGAGTTTGCAGAATGTTCCATTAACATACATTGTACACTCCCTTCAATAGAGGCACAAGAGGGGATGGGGAAGCAGAGTGGTGCACACACATGCATACGCTGTATAGTTATCCCTGGTCGACGGGGAAATGGTTGTAGGTTCATACATACTGTAAAGATGTCCATATTCTAGAGGAGGGCAGCTTCACACTTCTTCTCAAACTTTGAATAGGGACAAGTTGCACAATCAGCAATTGAAAAAACAGCTTTATTAGCAGACAGGCAAAAAAATATAATTGGCAGGTATCCAGTCCAAATACAGCTCGGCAGACTAGTGTGCAGACAAACCACATGGAACAGACACTAACATTAGAATACACTTGCAGGCTTATACTCAGCAACTGGAGAACCAGAGTTGGGGCTCAGCTGGAAGGGAGACAACCTTCTCAGTGGGCAGGACATTGGCCTGTTCCCAGGAAAACAGTGTATCTAATTGGGCTGAAACTTGGTATTAACAAAAAGTTATTCCATGTACTGCAAATCAGTCATTGTAGTATACCTTTACACCTGATGACATGCAGGTCTTAAATACCCAGTTCTGTTTTTCATCAAATTACTCACTGCCATTTCTTCTATACTATTCTAGCTGTCCTAGTCATCAGCATTTTTGTCAGACAGAATTCTGAATTCACAGCTTTGTAAGGAGGGTGTATGTTACTGACATTATTTTATTATAGAATATGGTGAACAATAATTTTCCTATAAACTTCACTTCACAGTTTTATTATACACTGGTTGTGTGAGAACTCCTATAATAAGATTAGGTGGTGGCACAAGACCTGTGTATAACAAGACTGTCGTGTATAATAAGATTGATGATAGAACTGCTAACCTCATTTTATAAAAACAAACTGCCTTCAGCACATGAACACAACAAAACACGGTCAATAAAAAAAACAAAGAACAATGGCCTGCAGATTTAAAGTGTAATCTGCAGAAGAGATGGAGAATTTTGTGGAAGAGCAGAATAAAGAAATAACTCTTAGAAAAACAATAAGCAACATAAATTTAGTAAAATTCAATTTTTCTCGACACTACTAGTTTGACAATTTTTGTCTTATGTCACCATATACTGGAACAAATGCAGTAATACACTGAGACACATAAGGGTCTAATTATATCTCTGTGTTTCTGGTGATGTTGACAAATCTCTTGAGCTTGAGCTCTTGTGATTTATATATCAGCAGAAACCTTTGATTGAATTACAGCCTTATTTACAGTTGGGTGTATATTATTATTATTATTATTATTATTATTATTATTATTATTATTATTATTATTATTAAAAGATATGTATTTCTGCTCTTACAGCCCTGCGTAGGGTCCAGGTTTGTAAGCCCAGTAGAAAGGCAGACAATTTATGGGACAGTTTCAATCAGTGAAGTAGGTTTGTGTTCAATGTGAGGAGAAACAGGTAAAGAATGAACTCCTTCAAAATGAACTGAGTGCAACCACTTAAAAAGTCTAATTTCCCTGATCTCATTGTGAATGGAGCCCTGATTGTGAACTGATTAAAATCTAGGAGAACAGAGGGGCAGCACCATTATTGAAATTATTTTGCACAGTTGTTTTTACACAATGAGCCTTATTCACAAACTGCAAGCTCTGTTTTAGAGAACATTTTTTTGAAGAGTTATAAACATTCTCTTATGGTAAGCAATGCTGAGCAGTTGTGTCTGATCAAACTTTGCTAAAGTTTTTCTGTTATAGTAAGAGACAGCCTATGCTCGACATATTAACTGATTATGAATCACAAAAGACACAGATTGTTCACAGGAACTATAATTAAGCATAAAAACTTTTTTTTTTTTTTTTTTTTTTTTTTACTGTAAAACTATTTTGCACAGTATGCTATCTGTACTCCAAGTTGGAATTTTGACAAATCCTTACCTGTGGTTTGTTAATTTCTCATTCTGAAAGCAAAGCCCCTCCATGTCAGTATTCCATTCAGACAGGTCCATGTTACTGGTAGCATGTCTTTAGGATGTGAGGTGAATAGCCAAGCGGTGGGAAATACCTCTGGAGCAGCCAATATCCTGACAAAAGACATTGACTGTTAAAGACTGAGACAAATTAACAAATCAAGGAAATATGGATGAGGCCTGCTAATATTTAGATCAGAGCTATTACCAAATATCTGGGAGCCACTGGTCACTAAATTACAATATTTAATTTTAACATACCTAATAGCTAATAAATGGGTGAAACAAAACTTTTTTTAAACACTTTTTTAATTAATTACATTTTTAATTAATTAAGTTTGCAGTTAATATACCCCTTTTCAATTGTGTTTCATAGTTTATTCTCAATTTCTAAAGCACTGTTTAGCCTTGTTTACAAGACAATCCTCACAAAAACATTCCAAAAACAATTCCTTAAAGTTTAGGGTCGAATGGCCTCTTCTTGTTCATAAATTTTCTTATGTAAGTGATGATCAGTACCAAGGGCGCTATTGCAATCAAACGGTCCATAAAGTCTGGTAGTGCCCTATGTGGAGAGTCTTATTGTTTTTATGTTTCAATGTTACAGCTAGAACTAAAGGTAAAAAAATGAGAAAACGACTTCTTCCGAATCGACCCTACAGGCCCAAACGTAGATTTGTCAACTGATCCATGTGAGAGCCCCCAATGGAAAAGCATGTTGTGGCAGTTTAACATTGAACATCTGCAATTCCACACAACAGACTGTTATGCTACGACATCTCCTAGATTTGTGTTACAGCACTGTTGGTAGTCCTCCTGTCATGCACCTGTGTATCATGGTCGACCATACATATCTACTTCTCCTCATGTTGCCCTGTATGCAGCTCCTCACTGCCTAGCCAAACTGGCTGCACATCAAACATGTGCATACACACAAGATACTGACCATAGCAGTTGAATTCATGGAGGTACAATGTGTTGTTTGGGCCACCCCTACCATTGTGCATCTGTCTCCTACTAGACCTGCCTAAGCAGTGCCCAGATATACACAGAGTGCCCCCTCCCTATATGCTACCCAACATACTGGCATGGCAGCAGACCTCCTACACCTAGTGAGCCATGATAATGGATCTCTGTTATCTGCAGGGAGTTGTATGTTCTTCGTCTTACCTGATGATGGCTGTCTCTGGTTGCTTGTGTTGCCTTGCCCATTTCGCTGCCTGGAAGGGGATGCATTTCCCTACTTTTGTCATTTTAATATCAACCCTAACTGATGCTTTAACAAAGTGTTTTTCAAATAATATATATTTGTTTTCAATTATACAATTAATTACAATACATCTTTTCCAAACAACTACAATGTATTATATTCTAATATTATGGTTTTTGTTTCAGTATTAATTTGCATTATGTTCTCTATTCCAGTTCATTACAATTAGAATCCTTTTATTACATCTATAACTTCAGAACGCTCAGTCAGAATTACAAAGTAGAACAGCCAAGTACACAATATTTTAGCTTATTTTTCTGTCCAGCTGAAGAAGGACTTGTAGTCCGAAATGTCCTTAAACATATATTTTTTTAAATCAATTAATCACATTTTTGTGTAATTGCATTACCTTTTTCTTTTTGACTTTGCATCTTTTGTTACACATCAGTTTTCCTTTTTCATACTGTAAGCTTTATACACAGTTACTGTAAATCATAAGCTGAGAGGGAGAGTGAGTGGTCCGATGTCCAAGTGCCACTGGGGTCTTTTTCTTAAGTTGCGGGTCACTACGCATTTCACAGGCGTTAAACCCATGTCACAGCAACTGATTGGGGATTATAATTTCTGGTTTATTCACAACAGGGGAGAATGATACAGCTATTAGTGCAAGAGCCTCTTCTGGCAGCCAGGCTCTGCTGAATTAGCAACATGTTTGAATGAGATAAAAAGGCAAAACTTACCTCACCGCACTTCAACCAGCTAATCCAACTACAGCTGTGAAATGAATAGCACCACATCAGCCTGCTCCCAACAAGCGGCTGCTGCCATTTCTCTCTCTCTCTCTCTTACTTTCACACATACAAACACAAAAACACTCACAAACATACAAACGCACAGCATGATGTGCTGTCCCCTTTCTGCTCCCTATTGATGGCCGACAGCCCTGTCTTACTCGTCGTTAACAATCAAAGTTTATTTTTATGTTTGTGGAGTACACCCCAGCACTCTTTAAACAACACAGCAAGTGCTGCACAAACCGAATATTTGTTTATTCGGAATTAGCTGTCCACAAGTCAGGGACATCTGTGTTGATTGGGCTAATTTACTAATAAAGATGAAACAAGTGAAGAAACAGCTGCTTGAATTTGTGTGGATCGCTATTCTCCACAGTCTAAGAAAAGAGTAATCACCACAAGCCCAAGCAGCTGTTTCTTCCCTTGTTTCTCTTGGAATGGTAAATTAGCCCATGCCAGTGACCCTCACCTGATTGTCAGCACCTGGTTTTTGTGGCGAGCTCAAGCTGAATAAGCAAGGCTGAGTGCTATTTGTCTCATAGAGGTCTCTGTTATGAGGAGAGACAGACGAATAAGCATTTTTCCTTTATTCATTTACTGAACGTCTGTTAATATCATACTGATGATAATTTTTCTTTAATGCACCATTTGCACTAATTATGATACAGAGAGTGAGTAATTGTATCTGACACCCAGAGTCTCTGACGGAACTCTTCACATGCAATTCCCCTGATTGTTTGCGAGGCCTGGGACGTGACAAGTGGCTCGCTTTATTTTTATTTTTTTTAGTTCCTATTTATTTATATATCAGTGAGGACCTATATACTCTACAGACCCAATATTTAAATGATATTTTTTTGCATACCCCAGGCACTTTTATCCACGCATATGTATATTACAGGACATTCGATTTTAATGACAATTACCTTGTTTTGTTAACATGGAAATATACTAGGGAACTCAATTATTGTAACGTCTATATCATTATTTATATATTAAATGATTTATTTCTGTTTTAAAATGGAACAAAAAAATGTCTGGCATGCGTGGGATTTTAAACTATAACCTTGAGTTTGCAAGCGTGTTGTGTTAACTGTCAGTGCTACATGATTAGTTGAGACAAGCCGTATTTTGAAAGATGAAGTCAGCTAGCTGAGAATTCTCGGCACTTTGTTTTATTTTTGAGATTTTTCGAGCCATTCATCCTCATCATCCTCATTCTGAGACTTTGATCTTCAGCTCTGAACGTTTTTGGTTTCCTGTCAGTGTAGTGCTCATTGTGGTCCCTATTGGCACAAGGAAGTACGGTTTCCTCTTTCTATACTGGTTGATGAGAGTATCACTATTTGTGGTACCTGCTGGACAAAAAGGAACATAATTTCTGAGAATTAGCTATGCTGAAGGATAGCCTATATATTTAGCATAATGCATTCTGTCAACGGTAAAGGCATATTTTATGTGAAGACTGGGAATCGCCAACCTGCTTAATTGTGTTAAACTGTATTACAGCAGTTTTGTTAGACCAAGGCTGACTGAGAAATATGTCCGGGTTTGGTCTATGAAAAGGTGGCAACCCTACCCTTAGTACTACTTCCTAAACACGATCACGTTACTAAATGAACATATCAAGCTTACTTTGATAGTTTGCAAAATTGGATGAAAACTTTCAATACAATCGGGATACTACATAATCATTATTTATAAAATCTTATCCATCTCGTTACTTGTTATAAAATCTGTAACTTTACTGCTGTACTATGCGTAAATGTTGTGAAATGGCAGTAGTCTTCGTAGCGTGAAAGCTACGGCATCTGCACTGCAGATGTATTAGAAAGCTGGCTTGAGTTTGATTCCCATACAGGGTTTATCATGCAAATAT
Organism: Polyodon spathula; assembly: GCF_017654505.1. Lineage (NCBI taxonomy): Eukaryota > Metazoa > Chordata > Actinopteri > Acipenseriformes > Polyodontidae > Polyodon > Polyodon spathula. The sequence continues at coordinate 18,974,248 of NC_054537.1, read as the reverse complement.
TGTTGATGTCAATTTCATTATACAGAATCAATTATATATAGTAATGATTTTCATTACATGAGAGTAGATGTTTAAAATTTCATGCTGATTTCAACTCGATTTCATGATAAGCACCAAATAAGACATAGCTTTACAGTAAACTAATGTGATGCATCTCCACCCATTTGTGTTATATATATATATATATCACTTTAACTTATATGGCAGACTGCTGCTGAACATATGTAGCACCCGGAAACTAGACCACACTACTATGTCTGGCAATGAACATCGTTTTATTAAACAGAATTACAATTTAAAACTAAAGGGCAGTGTGGCTCCTGCACGGAGACGGGGCAAACAAATAAAAAATAACAATAAAACCAATACAGCCCATCTGCAGCACAACTCTAAAACCCCAATGCCTTTTAAAATACTAGAATAAAATACTAAAATAAATTAAATTTGGGACAATATTATACTGCAGATGTATACACAATAACAATTTCTGATTTTGTCTTAATTTAAAACGTGTTTTAATTATTTTAATTATTTTTCATCACCCATATGACAGTTCGCCATGTTATAAGCTGTATAAATCACTTCGGGTCATGCGGTTCCAATGATATATACCATTTTTGGGGTGGTTAAAGGCCCTTGGCTAATGCCTCGAGCCTTATCACCACCCCAGGCGTGGTAGATATCATGGGAACTGCACAGTCTGTTGTGTCATACTGCTGTGCAAAAGTCGGTCTTAGACATGTTGCGTTTTTCTACTCTGATGCAAATTTATGAGCATCAACAATTTACTCAAAGCCTCCACAGTGTTTTCTGCTATTATAACAACCTTGACTTTCATAATGAAGGAAAAACATTGAGTGAAATAGCTCGCATCACTTGATTTTCAAGGTGTGGTATCCGAAGCATAATCAACAAGTACAGAGAAACATCATCTGTAATTGACAAACCCAGGACCAGAAAGACCCAAAAAGCTGCCTAACAAGGATGAGCAATACTTGAAGATAATATCCTTAAGGAATAGAAAGAAGACAAGCATTGAATTGACAACAGAACTGGCAGAAGGCACAGGTGTCGTTGTCCATCCATTAACAGTCCAAAGCACCTTGATCATTGTTCCATAGTCCAATTTTTGTGTTCTTGTGCATATTTTAGACTTTTAGTCTTGTTCCCCTTTCTTAACAGAGGTATTCTTACTGTAACACATCCTTTAAGTCCTAATTTCAAGAGTGACCTTCGTACTGTTGATTTGATGGACAACGACACCTGTGCCTTCTGCAAGTTCTGCTGTAAGGTTCTCATTCGATAAACTCCGTTTTTTGCAGATGTTATAACCCTTTCGGGTCTGTTACACGATTATGAGGTCCCTCTGTATGTGCTGGGACTGGTGTCTGGAATATACCCCAGTTAAAACTGCAGTGCTGTTATGTTGACCTGGACTCATCAGAATGTAAAAGTGCAGCCCCAAGAACTCTTTGTCTTGGGTATAGAGACATTTTCTTGCATTTCCATTCTGTGAAATCAATCACTTTCCTTTATGTGTGAAACAGCTGAAGAGCAATCATTTGAAAACACAATATTCTGAAGGCAGGTAGGGAATTATGGTAATGATGGCACCAATTTTGTGTAAAAGCTTCTCTCTTCATGGAAGGATCTTCAGGGATATAGTAATGCTTAATGAGGAATGTGCGTGTGCGGGGTGTAAGAGTGTGAGTCTGTGGCAGTGCAGTGAGTTTTCAAGAAACCTAATACAAGAGAGTCATTTGCTCACTGAGTGCCCAAGTCAACAGAGAGCATGGCTCACCTACTAAAACCCCCACCATGCCTGGTTTGAAACTCGTTTTGCGTTAGGAGGTCAACAAGGAGCACAGCATTATTTCCAGTGAAAAAAGCACTGGTAACAGCCCTAAGATACCCATAGTGGCCCCATACTCTAAATCGCATTTACACACTTGCACATAATTGAATCAAATCTAAAAAATGTATCAGACTTTGAAAGTATATTTCCATGAGGGTAAAACAGCTAACAATAACATATATATATATATATATATATATATATATATATATATATATATATATATACACACACACACACACACACACACACACACACACACACACACAGTGCCTATAGAAAGTCTATACTCCCTTGAACTGTTTTCACATTTTGTTGTGTCAGTGCCTCAGAGTTTCACGCATTTAAATGAGGATTTTTTTCCACTTATCTACACACCATACTCCACAATGTTAAGGGGAAAGAAGTTTTTATTGAGAAAAAAATTATATATTAAATACATACTGAAAGATCATAATTGGATAAGCCTCCAACCCCTGAGTTAATATTTGGTGGAAGCACCTTTGGCAGCAATTACAGCTGTGAGTCTGTTGGGATAGGTCTCTACCAACTTTGCACACCTAGATTTGGCAATATTTGACCATTCTTCTTTACAAATATGTTCAAGCTTTGTCAAGTTGCTTGGGGAGCATTGATGGACAGCAATCTTCAGGACATTCCACAAATTTTCGATTGGATTTAGGTCAGGGCTCTGACTGGGCCACTCAAGGACATTTACCTTTTTGTTCCTTAGCCACTTCAGTGTAGCTTTGACTGTGTGCTTTGGGTCATTGTCATGCTGAAAGGTGAACTTCTGTCCCAGTTTCAGCTTTCTTGCAGATGGCAGCAGGTTTTTCTCAAGTTCTTCTCTACTTTGCTCCATTCATTTTCTTTCTATCTTGACAAGTGCCCAGTCCCTGCCGATGAGAAACATACCCATAACATGATGCTGCCACCACCATGCTTCACTGTAGGGATGGTGTTCTTTGGGTAATACGCTGTGTTGGGTTTGCACTAAGGTTGCCACCTGGCCCAATAATTCTGGAAGACTTTGGGATGGGACAACGTTTTAAGTTGCCCTTAAACTGAATTGAGCACTAAACACTCGCTTAATTTATACTGCTTTTTAATTATCCAAACAATTGTGAGAATACAAATCTTACAAAACAAAAAAAACACCTTGAATAAATGTGTGTAGGTTTATTCAAGACACTTTTTATTTTGTAAAATTAGTATTTCAGTTATTAATATTTAAAAGCTGCTATCTATATCCTGTTAATTTGTAATATTTAGCCCTAATTCACACTGACTCTCCCAATTAAATAATAATATTGATCAGGTGTTTACACTGTCTGGTGTAGTCAACAGCTGATCAGCATTAATGATTTGAGCTGGAGAAGGCGATATATACTATAGAAACTTCGAAATATATATTTTTACAACTATTAATAACATAAATAAATATTAATGATGGTACTTATTTATTTCAACAGAATCAAATTAGCAAAAGTTTAAACATAACCCTTTGCATTTAGGCCAAAAGGTTCCATTTTAGTTTTGTCAGACCACAAAACTTTTTACAACATGGCTACAGAATCTCCTGAGTGTTTTTTTGCATACTTCAAACGGTGTTCAAGGTGGGCTTTCTTGAGTAATGGCTTCCTTCTTGCCACCCTACCATGCAGGCCAGATTTGTGGAGTGCTTGGGATATTGTTGCATATTTTGACCATTCTTGGCCATTAAACCCTTTAGCTCGCAATTGCCATGGGCCTCTTGGTAACCTCTCTGATCAGTCTCCTTCTTGCTCGGTCATCCAGTTTGAAGGAATGGCCTGATCTAGGCAGAGTCTTGGTAGTGCCATACACCTTCCACTTAATAATTATCTTGACTGTGCTCCAAGGTATATTCAAGGCATTTGATATTTCTTATACCCATCCTCTGATCTGTGCCTTTCAACAACTTTGTCCCAGAGTTCTTTTGAAAGCGCTTTGGTGCTCATGGTTGAGTCTTTGCTTTGAAATGCACTACCCAGCAGAGGGAACCTACAGGAACTGCTGAATTTATCCTGAAATTATGTTAATCACTGCAATTTAACACAGGTGGAGGCCACTTAACTTGGTGTGTGATTTTGAAGGTGACTGGTTACACCTGAGCTAATTTAGGATTGCTATTACAAAAGGGGTGGACACTTATCCAACCAAGCTATTTCAGTTTTTATTTTTAATAATTTTTTTACAAATTTCTAGAATTATTTTTTTTCACTTGGAAGTTGTGGGTAGGATGTGTAGATAAATGAAAAAAAGCATTTTATTTCCAGACTATAAGGCAACAAAAGGTGAACATTTTTGAAAGGGGGTATAGACTTTCTATAGGCACTGTGTGTGTGTGTGTGTGTGTGTGTCTATATATATATATATATATATATATATATATATATATATATATATATATATATATATCAGTTAGCAGTTAGTAGAAGCTCTCAATGTGTTGGTTGATCAGATGACAAATGGCTAGGTATGGGATAGCCACCCTTCTTCTGAATAAAGTAAACATACTGACTATCAGGTCAAGGCAGAACTTACATCTAAGAACATAAGAAAACGTTTAAACAATTAACTAAAAAGTCAAAACATTCCTAATAATTCAGCATCAGCAACATGATTAGGTAATCCATTCAGTACCCTTGTCACTCTGTCCAAAGAAATGTCTCCTACCCTCTGTCCTAATCCTATCCACTTAATTTTTGTGTGTCCTCTGGTCCTGGTTTCTGTGCTGAGCTGAAAGCGTTGGTTAGAGTTAACTTTGTCAACTCCTTTTACTTCAGTCAAGCCCTCCGCCTCTTTTTACTAAACAGACCTAGTTCCTTCAACCTATTTTGATTGATGAATGGAGAGTCTTTCCCATATTGCGCTGACATGCATGTGGGGCATGCACCAGCCATGTCCTTGTGAAAAAACTTGCCACCTCACTTGCTACAGGAGACCTCGTCTAAATCATCAGCAGATAAGAGATGCTGTGCAGCTGTAAGCAGAGTAAGTACAGCAGGTGAACCAAGGTGTGACTTTGTTTTATCACACCGGCAGTTTGAAGGCATGCAGACCCTGCAGAGCTGCAGGTCTTCGTTGAATCGCGATGTTCATTAACACAGATATATGGAGGTTTAGAGGGGTACTCCACTGACCACCTCAATTAGCTCTCAATGGAACCTCGGATCAAGGCTGTACAGCATATAAAACCAAGCCAAGGCTGGGCATGACAATTTAAGTACTTGCAAATGAGCGCTGATGAGTGATTAAAATCTGCATATCATAGAAATGTTAATAAGTGGAAGATCAATGTGGAATTAGGTTTCCTGTATTGATTGAAGAGATGCATGAGCTATGAATCTAAGCACAGGTCTTGTACAACGAATGCCATTACCATACCGATATTAGACTAGGGGGAAATAATTTATTGTATGTGCCACAAACACAGCTTCATAAATTGAATGTTTTGTATAACAGTCTATTACTATTCACAGCCTTATTCTAACCAATAACTCAACATCATGTTCGTTACAGACCAATGAATTGGTGTGGGTGACAGTTTTACTGCCTAGTATTTACATATGACTGTGACAGGCAAAAAAAAAAAAAGAAGCTATTTACCATATTTGGCTTAATGTTGGGCACAAACAAACCATGCATACAGTATGTACATTTGTAAGTGAATACGCTGTGTGTAGGGTCATATTATTATTATAATGTAATGTCATGTAGGTTAGTTATTAACAGTTTTAACAAGATACACCCTCCACACAACATCTTAACTAATTATAAATCATAATGACCCAGATTGTACTCAGGAATGACTATTACAAATAAAAAGGGTTGTAGTTGTTTTTAATTTTAGAAATATTTATGTTCTATGCATGGGGTGAATGTTTGGGCTAAACACATAAAAGTGAATCCTATTCAGCACACTATTTACATCGGAGAGGATGGAAAGAAAGAATTTAGAGCTTACGCCAATCAAAATTCAATTGAAAAAAAAATTATATTTGTATTTTTTTTTTCTGTGGTTGCTGCCCCATCTGAATACACATCTCATGCCTCCTGCAAATCCAGTTGGCTGCAGATTTGCGCAGACTTTGAGGATGAGTGCAAAAGTTGCAATGGTCATGAAAACTTCAGTCCTTCAGATAATTATTACTGATTCGTCTCCGGTTATAAATTGTCCTGCTCTGCATTTCACCGGGATCCTCAAACCAGCTCCATTTATCAAAGGTTGCACAACTGTAACTTTTTGTTTTTCCTATGTGCACAGATGTTTTGTGACTGCGGTGGAAAATTATGATTTATTAATTTGCCCTTTTAATCTGAAAAAGAAGAAAGTGTGGTTTTGCTTATACCACATAAAATAATAGGTTGTTTGCTTGTGGATGATCTCCAAATGAAATGGCATTTCCCCTTTTCTTATTTGAGGTAGTCTGAGTTTCTTGGTAACTTTGTATTCCGTTGAAGTGTGTTTATATCTCTTGCTTGTGCTTCCTCAGCAATAGTAGAACAGTTACAGGGAACTCCACACTGCTGAGATGTTGCAATGGCTTACTGGACTGCTCACTGAGGCTAAGTACTCGGTAGAACAGGCGCTTACCATTTATTATTTTTCAAACTTTGAACCAGTTTATTTCTAATTTTAAGTAAAAACCCTTGCTGACCATTAATGGGTCTTACAGTCAACGAAAACAGAAGCAGAAACACCGGCAATATGCAGCTCACACTACATGTGTGTAAATGGGCTGTCGGTAATGATGGATTCATTTGTTTGGCAAATAGTGTTTCCGAAAGAATGACTAAAGAGAGTAAAATGGAGGCTATGTCAAATAAGGAATGGTAATGGATGTCTACAGAATAATTAAAACATTTATTGTACTCATTTTTTGTCCAAATGTATTCATCATCATCATCATCATCATCATCATCAACATTATTATTTTTAATTTATTAAAGATTAATCACCTAATTAGCTTTTAGTTTTAAATCATTTAGTTAAATGAATTCTAAATACAAACAAAGCTAGTTCCTCCAGGAAACACCTTCATTCATTGTTTCCAGGTACAGATTTTCCCGTCAATCTAAATATCATATTTGCAGATGGTAGTTTCTCGCTTGAAACTTTGAAAGCATCTTTACATGAATTTATGCAAAAGGAAAACTGTTTTGAATATGTATTGCTTGTTAAATGATTTACAGAAAGGTGTGTATATGTCTACTTCTCTCATCAATGATTGGTGGGATTGCGGAGTATAAAATGCAGGGCAGCTTGTGTCCCCAAAAATTTAAATGTAAGGAAACACCAGTCTAGTTCAAGGAAGCTGGAGAAGGAAAAGAATATTTTCCTCAAATGTTGGTCATAAACAAGTACGGCAATCAAACATGAATTCATCATGGGAATAAATACATAAGTACATACATTCGTACATCAATAAATAATGCACACCAAACTGTACTTAACAAGGCTGACATGATAAACACAAGATGGTAGCTCAAGGCCATGTTGGAGTCCCTGCATTTGAGATGTACAGCACTCCAGCCTGGCTGTGGAGAGCACTGGCGCTCAGTCCATACAAAAGAAAATTGTGAAAGATTACCTTAGTGTTCCCTGTCTTACTGAAGAGATAATACGTGAAATCACTGACTAGTGACAAACATACCGAACGGAAATACTACTGATAAATCATACAATACTACTACTAAATAATAATAATAATAATAATAATAATAATAATAATAATAATAATCCAAATGTGCACAGTAAAGGACTGTAATTGTTGGTGACTTATAAATCGCTAGGGTTTACACAATAACTATGAATGATAAAGCTGTAAACCCCCGTAGTGTATACATATGTACGACTAGTACTATGTTTTTTTATTATAATTATAATTAGCTCAATATAGGCTATTGTAGTTAGACAGCTGATTCTGTCAAGTAGATAAAATGTGCACACTCTTCCTGAGTCACTGAAACTCACCCCCAGCCCTGCCATGACACAGCAGCATTCTGTGGGAAATCTATTTTTATTAATTGAAGGAAGCAAACTCATAAAAGAAGAAATGCTATTTAGAAATGGAGAAACGTGTATTTAAAGAAGTACAGGGTTTCTCAATACAAAAAATAATGAGTTTTTTGTAAGAGGGGTGATTAATGTTCAGTTATTTTGAGAATCTCAACCCATTGAATTTAATGGAAAGGCCAGGGTTGGACGCGAACCCCAAACCATACGGTTCAAAGACGAGCGCCTTACCAAACAACTAAAGAGCAAGCTCTGTAATCAAGGGGTAAGTGTGCGTCTCGTGCGGCTGTCTGTATGAATAACTCATCAGCCGTTAGCAGGAGCTCCATTACAAACTGTATATACAGTATTAACTTATTTTAAATCTTTTTTTTTTTTTTTTTTTTTTTTTAAATGACACTATGCATAGTTAATACTGGATACGCCTGGCTTCGCTGCACTGTAGATCTGCTTCCAAACCGCGATGCAACGAAAACCAACTTCAGCCTTCTCAATCTGACTCTGCGCGCACCATCCCCAGCCCACCACTCCACTGGGAAAGTGCAACTTTCCCTTTATAACTGTATTGTATAAAAAGAAAAGGCTTTTACATACTGTGATGGGCTAGATTCTCAAAGCTATTTACTTCATATGGGCAAAAGGCATTTTTTTCTTTTTCTGAAAGTAAATAAAAAAAGATCATTTAAAACTACCCAAGACCCCCTCTTTTCTCAAAACAAAACAAACAAAAATAACAAGCCAGTAGTGATTTGGAGTATAGATATAAGGAAAATATAGTAAAGCAGAGGGAATATTTGTCACGGTAAACACATTCATAGCAAGTGCCTGTTCTGTGGGATTTCTTTCTAGTTTTATACTGTTAAAAACTGCTATAAAAATTAGCCTTTGCCTTTGAGTGAACCTTTGAGTGCTTGGATTAATGAGTGCATGGGCCCTTTGAGTGCTTTTATTATTGAGTGCATGGGCCCTTTATCATAGCATATGCCATTTACCTGTGTAGGCACACTGAGTGCATGGATAGGTGGGGGTAAATAGCTTGGCTGCAATGAGAAGGCTGGCTGGTAGTGAGAACAAAACAATGAAAGCTTCTTTATTTACCAAGTTACAACATGAGCAAAGAGTTTCCTGGAATAGATGGGGCAGTTTTTCATGACGGGGTTGTGAAAGACTTTCAGTGCACTGCCGTCAGGTACTGTGTGTGAAAGGAGAAAACGATGGGGACAACTGCAAAACAACTGTGTAAATAGCTGCTTATTATTCATCAATCAAACCTTAATTGTTACTAAGCATCAGTGAAGATAATTGATTCAGTCTCACCGTAGAAAAATGAAATACTTAGATTGGCTGAGAAGGCTACAATAAAGGTGAACCAGAGTACTGCTGAATAGTTTAATATACCACTGAGTGGGAATTATATAGATCAAAGGAGTAAAGGTTTTTTCCTCCAAGAGTCTCACTGGGATGATAAATGTAACCTATAGCACAGGACGTTATTTGGTTCCAAGAAGCAGCATCTTGTATATTTTTTTTTTTAAACTGTCGCATGAAGACATTGAATTCATTAAGTTTCTATTACTATTTCTAAAGTCAGCAGTACCAAATGTTTAAACAGCATGTGAATTTGAGGAGGATGCAAGGAGAGGCTACATTGTTATTTTGTTACAGGAAAATAACATGAACAGATGGCACACTATACTTAGTAGTTAACAGAAATTATATATAGTGTGTCATTTTCCACCCTTGAGCTGACTGCAAATTCAAAAACAATGGTCGGTATAAAATTATTTACTTTTAATTAAAGTTTTGATACAGTATTAACCCAGGTGGTAATAAAGTCAAGAGAATGTGCTGCTACCATAAATTAATTGGTTCAATCGCATTTAATAAGTGCAGCGTAACATATGCACTAATGGCAATTAATACATTTTAATGCCCATGGTTAGTGCAACCCCTCCTTTAGAGGAGGCTTTGTGGTCCAGTGGTTAAAGAAAAGGGCTTATAACCAGGAGGTCCTTGGTTCAAATCCCAACTCACTCACTGTGTGACCCTAAAGAAGTCCCTTAACCTTTCGGGTGAGACATTGTTGTGACTCTGCAGTTGATGCATAGTTAACACACCATAGTCTCTAAGTCGCCTTGGATAGAGGCATCTGCTAAATAAACTAATAAAAATAGAGGTGTAACTCTATCCAGTTTAATAGCTGGGTTGAGAGGATGGATACATTGGAATGAGTAATAACCACACCATTGAAATTAGTGTAATGTGACAGGGGCTATTTACACCTGTATCAGATTTGTATAAATATGTATCTATGTAAATATTTAGTTGCAGCTATGCCACCTTAAGTTTATAGAGCTTAAGGAAGTCTCCAATAGTCACAAGTTCACAATTATCTAGAGAGCAGCCCAAATGCCAACAATTATAGAAGGGAGAATACCACAAAGGAACTGTTTTATTTATTTTCAAGAGACATAAGTACAATCTCTACCTCATTACCTTACCATCTGCACAGACAAAGACAAGAGTGGTGATCACGCCAATTGCACTTAATGTGCTGGCTACCCGTACCCCAATTTATACCATTCCAATTTCCATTTCCCCTCAGGCACCACTGGACCCACCCTTGGTGTATAGCACTACACCCTTGAGGCCACCTCTAAAATAAATAAAACAGAATAAAATACACCCTTGAGGAGCTTAAATACAAATTAAATACTTACAGTGCAGGTGTGCTGGCATGGTACATCAAAACTACAGTTTGTAAACTTGCAAATCAGCCTTCTCCGTCCCCAAACAGTACGTGTTGCCTTATTATCCCTTCGCCCAATAACTTTATATTAGATTTCTTCTAATAGCCTTCTCTCGCTGGGTTATAGTCCAAGATTAGTGAATATCTTGGTGTTATCATACAGCTGCTGAAGTTTAAGAGTAAACTAAGAATACAGAATACATACTGTACTGGCTCAGTGCAACAGAATTGTAACTACAACATTCTAAAATGAAGAAACGTTTGATTAATGTTTTGATATTAACAATTCGTTTTACAGACCCCAGTTAGCACTAATCTTGGACTACTTTATCTAAGGCAAACCAGCCTAACTTTAGATGTTCAAGATACTAACTGTAATAATAACACAAGTATAGTTTCAGACTTGTGCTGCTCCAGTAGGCAAAGCTATTACCACTTTAATACTCAGTTCCAGGTTACAACCCTCAAGAGTAACTTTTGAACCCAATGTTACCTTCAGCGGGGTGAGCCAGTAGCTAGACTATTGCTCCCTGGGAGGGTGGTGTCCAGAAAAAGACACTGACCACCTGTGGAAGGGTAATTCACTGACACAGGGGAGACAGAAAGTTGCACTTGAAAACCCCGCACAGGTGCCCAGTTTTATTATGTGTGTGCTTCCAAGTTTTAGGCCGCAGAGGGTGCTGTTGACTGTGGCTTGCCTACCAATGATGGTAGACAGGACCACAGAAATACCAGAGGCATACAGAGTTCAAGTATGGGCGCACTCACAGGTGCTCAAAAGAATAACCAAAACAAAAAAACAAAAGAAAAAGGGAAAATAAAACACAGTAATCAAGCTACAAATAAAAGGTGCTGCACTAGGCAGCGTTACCCCAACTGTCGCTACCTGCACGGCCCGGGTCTCCGTCCCACGCTCGCGGCTCTCTCAGCCTGCTGTAAAAACATTTATGGGGTCTGCCCAAAGTTTCCCCGCTACCACTATTTTTCTTTTGGATTTCTTTCTTGATTTTTCTTCCAGCCATTCTTGGTCCTGGACCAGAGCTTCCATACGCTCAACACGTCTTAAAAAGGCAGACCTGAGGGAACAGCAGAATGTTATTTTATAGGGCTAGCAGGACCTTCTGGATCTTTCTGCCAAATGGTGTCCCAACCCAATATTAGGTACAGGCTCAAGTAAGTGGCTATGTAGTTTTTACCCCAAACATCTGACCGTTATTTGTTAAGGGTTAGTTACTATGCTGAGGCTAGTTGAGATGTTCAGGTAAAATGAAAAATAAAAAATGATAAATAAAAATATAAAAAGCAGGAGGGTTTGGTGGTGACATATCCAGACCAGGAAGCTGACACACACACTGCAGGTTGAAAGCACTAGTTTGTGTATTTATTATATTCAAAAATAAAATCAAACAGACAGACAAAAGCACCGCTCAGAGAGCAAAATAAAAAGTTCAAACAAAAACACATCTCCAACTCTGACACCAAGCAAATACCATGCTGGTCTGCCCAGCACGAGTAACAATTGTTTTCTTTTGGTTTTGTGTTTAATTTTTTCCTGCCTCTCTTCCATGTAACTCCTCTCTGTACACCCACCTCAAACACACGTGTATATGCAGGTGGTCGTCTCCGAATTAACAACAAACCAATCAATTGGAGACGGACACACACTGCATGCATTTACAAGGTGGGGGCTTTAACCCCACCCACGCTGCCAAACAATAACAAACAAAACCACTCGTCTTAAAGAAATACTCAAATAAAAATAGACAATAAGCAGCCATTAAGGTAGGAAAGAACATATTTTTACATATTGTGAGACAGCCCCTCAATCCCCACCATAGAATAGAAAGAAATGGTCTCAGAAAGAAAAGAAAAATGTTATTGCTTCATTGCCTCGCTCGCTCTACCAATACCTATCAGTTTATGCATCTGGGTTTTAATGAGAAAGGAGAGGCTAATTTGATCATCTTCAATCTCGTTCTAATGCCAAGCCCCTGGCTACGATAAGCCAATATCACTGAGGCAGGGAGCACTGATTATTTTTAATCTCATCATATGTCTTTTCTGGTCAATAAACTCGCCCTCAAATCAAATTGTTACTGAACATAACCTGCTGCTAATGTTCGTTGGGCTCGGGGCTCCCTGCTATAATGTAGTTTGTCATAATGAAGTGTGCTGCCTAATTAATTAAGTGGTCAGGATGCTAATTACCCCTGGTTTGAAGGAGCGAGGTTGGAGGAGAGTGAAGGGCAACTTTGAGGTTCAAAGGCAAACAATGCCTTCCTCATCTCTGTTATGTTTCTGATTTAGTCCAAGTGATTTTCAGATCATTTCAATATTTATTTACCAATTTTAATTGAAGATTATAACATAGCAATATTATTGTCTAAATTGGGGAGAAAAACATAGATAAAATAATGGCTCAGACAAAAAAGGAAAACATAACTGCGTCTTTGGAAAACCGTGTTTATCTGATTCTTAAAATCAGAAAGTACTTTAATAGATTTTCATACAGTAGCGACGGCTGTCTTCAATGACCTCAAAATGAAACTAATCGTCAACAAACTTATTTAAACGGTAGTAATAAACATGTATTTATTGCATTATAGCACAGTTCAATCATTCTAAGATTATCAAGAGATAAACGAACTTCCAGAACTTCAAAAACACACCAAAAAGAGTGAAACTGCATGATGACAAATGTTTTGGCATTGCTGAAAAAGGTATAAACATTGGTTGCGAGCATGGTTTTTTTTATGTTTGTAGTATAAAAAAAACCACAACGAGGCAGCAGTGTTAGCCTTTTTTTTTAAATAAAATTTTTTATTGGCTTTGACATTTTATTTTTATACAGAAAGTAAATTCATTAAAGTATACAAAAATCATTACGACAATACTTTTTTACAGTTTATATTTGAGTGTCTGATTGATTAACTCCCTTGGCACTTTTTTATTCCTGTTCATATATGTTAACAATATGTATCTACCTCTGGGTGTTTAAAACATATTTTTGTATAGCTGTTAAGGATCTTTGGTATTTCTATACGCCATTGCCTTTGACCAACATTTTGTAAAAAGGTTTGGTTTGTCACTACTACCATATCCTATTGTTTCTAATTGTATCACTTCTATCAGAAGATGACACCTTTCTGCAGCAGAGGGAGGTTTTGATTGTTTCCAGTATCACAACATTATTTTCTTTGTTGCTATGCTTGTTGAAAGTACTCTCCTTCCTTTGTATTTAGGTAAATCCAGGTTACATGCAAGTCCCAATGTTAATAGACATGGTCTTTCTGGAATCACGATATATGACTAATCTTTTTTTTTTTTCTTTGTCTAATGAAGTTTATTTGAATTAACACAAGTTCCTGAGACTAATAATTAGTTAACTGATTTTTTAAATATTATAAATTCTGTGATGAATAGATACATTTAGTTTTATATTTATTATTTATGAAGTGCCTACACCGCACAAGGAATGCAAATTATTGAGATGTGTGTCCCTACAGGATCCATGACAAAGACTTTGCAATAACTGGAGCAACCCAAAAGCATGTTTTTGGTTCAACCTTTTTTTTGTTCTCTTTTTTGCAACGTATTTCAGATTCCCTGTTTGAACAGGTCACTCAGATCGCCACGCTCTCTGAATCCAGTCCCCAAAAGAGACTGTATTGATTCCATGCCTCTGGCAGTCTTTTAATTAGTGTCTTTAGAAATGCAAAATAAATACCAGCAAGGAGAACAATTTTTAAAAAAAGGAACAATGTGAACATGTAGCATTCACACAGTTCGAATTGTACCTGAATGTGAAGAGCATGCAGCATTCACACAATTCGAATTGTACCTGAATGTGAAGAGCATGCAGCATTCACACAGTTCGAATTGTACCTGAATGTGAAGAGCATGCAGCATTCACACAGTTCAAATTGTACCTGAATGTGAAGAGCATGCAGCATTCACACAGTTCGAATTGTACCTGAATGTGAAGAGCATGGAGCAGTCACACAGTTCAAATTGTACCTGAATGTGAAGAGCATGCAGCATTCACACAGTTCGAATTGTACCTAAATTGGGTAGTGAGGGCGTAGCATAGTTGACTCCCCAGAATATATTTCATACCACCACACATCCACAGGTCACCTTGCAGTAGAAATACAGATCAGCAGTGTGCTGAATGAAAGCAGGTGAAACTATTATAACTTACACCCCAGCCCCGGGTCCAGGGGTCGGGGTCCAGCCCCAGCCCCAGCGGGGGCCTCCATCCAAACAAAAACAGCATTTTCGTAAAACCTTTTTTACATGTGGCCAACCCCCAGTTAGGGGTCAATTATGGTCAATGGGAAATGGCCATACCGGTGATGGACACTATTGAAAGATTTTTCCCCATCACTGCCAGGGACCTTACATGTCCCAAGGGTGTGTGTTTACATGTAACAGTCCTTACTGACTGCCACGGTGTAGCATCTAATGTAACATTTGGCTAATATATATATATATATATTGTATCATTGTGGCAGGCTGGTGAGTGGATAGAGGCCCAGAGACAGTCTGGAGTTCAAAAAAATAACTATTTTATTATAAACACAAAAATGAAAGGGCACAAGGGCCAAAACAAAGCAATTTAAACACAAAATAAACAAAATAAAGCAAAAATACACTCACAAAAATAAAGGTTTCCAGGCTGGGCAATGCCTTCACTGGATTCAAAACATTCAAAAAATCACAAACACCAAAACACCAAAACACCAAAACACCACCAAAACACCAAAACACCAAAACACCAACCTAACTTCCTCAGCTCCCTCCTCCTAAATGAAAAGCAGAGGCCTCCTTTTATGTCAGGTGGCTGGGCGCTGATTGATCGTTAATTAAACTAATCATCTAATCAACCTCAGCCACCTGAACACAATGAACCAAGGCAGGTAGGGGAATTTAACCCCATCCCTGCCAATTTCTAAAGCTGTGCTCTGCCACATATATATATATATATATATATATATATATATATATATATATATATATATATATATATATATATATATATATATATATATATATATCAGATAAAATTGAACGTATAGATTCACAAAATTTTAATAATACTGTAAAAAAAAGGGGGTATAATAATTAATGATACTGGTATCAAAAATGCATTTCTAATGTCAACAGTGTTAATTTAAATACATTTGTGTAACTGTCAAAATGTAAATGTACTTATTTACAGCAATATTTCAAATTTAATCCTAGTCCGAATATTAAAATCCCCCACGAGAAACATGAAATAATTCAATTCCCAGGTTCTGCGCTGGGAAATGTTTCTTTCTTCTAAATCTTTTTTTCCCCAGAAGCTTTGCAGAAAATGCTTGACCACAGAGCAAGTTGAAGAGAAAAAAGTTAAGTGCTTTGCACAGCTTTAAGAGGACTCAACTTTTGCTAAGTTTCTCTCTGCTCCTTTTTTAAATGTATTTCAGCAGCTTACGTTCAGGTAAGCTTGTTGCCTAGCTGTTCTGTATCAGCTCCTTGCTTTTCAGACTGACCATTAGCAGAGGGTCAATGTGCTGGGAGATGAGGCAGCCGGAGCTCTCAGCTAGACTTTAATAAAGCGTGACGGCATCATAAGCTCTGCTCAGATTACTCTGCTGCTCTCCCATTACCCTGCAAATCTGTCCCCTTGTACTGGAGCGGGGGGGGGGGGGGGGGGGGGTGTTCTGGCTCAGCTATAGCCATTTACCTTCCACTTCCCTCAATCAGCTCAGACATCTTGTACTGGATCAGGTATATTCAGTGCAAGCCCACCGTCACACAACGGACTTCACATGAATCAATTTCTCAAACTTTTCTCTGTTACTTAAAATAGTGGAATTTAGTTGTAAACAGACAGAAATATGAATAATAATACACACACACACACACACACACACACACACACACACACACACACACATATATATATATATATATATATATATATTAGGAACATATAGATATCATATATATCTATTAGTGGTTTCCATAGTAGGTAAATACATAACACGTATCACGTATTTCAGAGTCAGGGATTTTGTGTTTGTTTTTTCTTATTGTTAATATAAATCCCTCACTGCATTTGTTCCCGTATACTAAGGGTTTGGACACAAGTACTATATATATATATATATATATATATATATATATATATATATATAATAGATATATATAAAATTTTAGAGAGGACACCCAACTGATTCTGGACAACATGTCATAGAAACACTCCACATTGTTGTAGTTTTAAAATCTCTCCTGTGGGTGACTTAAGACCTGTTGTACAGTAAGTCTTTTTTGTGCGAATACAGGCTTATAGGTGGGGCTAATTACGGTAGTTTAATAATTAATTTAAGCAATTAATTAATATTATTAATTACAGTAGTTTAAATGTGCTTTCATCAACTTGAATGAATAGTATATGACCATTACCATATTAGACCGACTAAACACAGACGATCTATTAGTTATCTATTAAGTAATCTGAATATTCATTGACGTTAATTAAGACCTCATCAGAATTATTTTATTTAATGACCTGTATAAGATTAAGGAATTACAATGAACACACAAAATACCTTCAACCACAACAAGGATTCACTTAAATATGTGGTCTCGGCTCAACTGAAAGGGAACTGTAATGCGTTTCAACCTCAAAGTCGGACAGTGTGAAAGCAAACGTATTACAATCCAAGATGCAAATGAAACCGAACAAACTAATGTAAAATTGTTCTTGATTATTAAATGTAATTAAAAGTATAAACAGTTTACTTTTCTCTAAGGACAAATGGTAGAACAGTAGGCTACATTGTTGCAGAGTAGCCTACAGTAGCTTACCAAAGGCCTATTTTTATTATAGTTTACAATGGTTTATTCTTGCATTTTGTTTGATGAACAGAAACGTAACGTCTCAGTGATGATCTCTTAAAATGTGTATTTCAGTGATGTGCTTTCTTAAAGTACGGTGTATAGAGGCTCCATATAAGTAAACTTGAAATTAACTGGAAACGGTGGCTTTCTGCTTATTATGAACTTTGGTTATTAACAAGTTTTGGCTGGGATCCAAGGGGTTGATAATAAGCAGCATCTACTATAGTAGTACTATCACAAGACTGACACAGGTGGAACCATCCATGTTTATACGTTCACTGTAGACTCTTTACTGATATCACCACTAACATCTGTTTAGGCATCAACAGGAAGATATCATTTTGGTTACTTCCACAAATAGTCGGTCAAATTCACTTGAAAGAATTGTATTGTGAAAGCAGACGTGGTCCAGTGAGACTACAGTTGTGAAGGTCAACTTAAAATCACTTGCTGAAAAAAAAAATAGTTTGTTTGATATTTTAAGTGTGAAACCAAGTGAATCAAAATTGCAACATTTTAGTTTGTTTGCAAGTGGATTCTGAATCCGATCTTTAGAAATGAACTAGGTATGAAAGGGCCCTAACTCCTCTGTCTCAATCTCAGTACAGGCTGCGCGGCTCTGCCAGCAGGTGATGACATCACTCTGCTGACAGTTCCCTCAGCTCAACTACACAGACAGTGGCCCTGTGTCTACTGCTCACAGGAAATATAACTCTAGTTTAACATGAGCATTTATTATTTAAATACAAAATACAAACTATTCAATTACAATTCTTCTAATAACATATCACAGCTAAGGCTGGACTACAATTGTTTACTAACAATTCCACAAGTACACTTTCAAACAAGCACTTCATATAACAATACGAGTTAAGCAGCTTTGTTACTTTTCAACAAGGTTCAAACTCTAAGGTTTTTCATATGAGTGTAACAAGCTCGATTTAAGATAACCGTTTTATCAACTTCTATGTGTTGTAATTGTAAAATTAATTACTCTAGTTCTACAAGGAAAAGGCAAATTAAATTATACTCAACGGTTCCTAGAAGACTCAAGAGTCTATAGAATAAATCTTCCGTTGTAGTTAAATGGTCGCTTCCTTGCCACAAATCTTCAAACCCATGTTGGGGCTCCTTTATCTTCAAAACCCAAGTGGGGGTTTCACACACAGCCTGTGTGTTTTCTTTGTTCCTTGAATGCTTTGCCTCATAGGCAGACACGGTCTCATTGTGCTGTGGTTATGACTGGAAACAGAAGCTTGTTTCCATGTTCGTTTATTCCAAGGTACAGAATCTTCTTGCAGTCAAGAGGTATAAAGCTTAACGTTATCGTCTCTTAGGGAGCCATGCTAGACTCAGAAACCAGTTCAGAAACCAATTCAAAATTCCTGGTTGCAAGTTGCCAGTTCTTAAAGGACTTTCACATAAAGACCTATATATTACCCCTACAACTGTCTTCCATTGTGTTGCCTGACCCTGCATGGGATGAATACATTATCTAATTATGACTTCCTTTTGCTGTCTCCAGCTTTCGTTTCCTCCATAAATTCTGATCGGATGGTCTGATCTATTTATGATCCTGTAGAGCCCCTTTTTGTCGGGTTCAGTTAAAGTCCACTGGTCAAGGAGCTCATTACCCCCTCATTTGTGCTGGGTGCTCAGAAGCACCAGTCAATAGTTCACATGCTGCCCTGCATACTGTGTGCTCAAGAATGAATCCAAAAGATTAATTCAGATATGTACTTATATCAAAAATTGTTTTCATTACAGACTTCTTTTTTATAAGTAATACAAATGTATTTATTTGATTTAATGCATCCTCAATTAGTTCAATAACAGAAGAATGTGTCATTGCTGGGTTAATTTGTATCTAATCCCTTTTCAAGGGTTTCCCCAGGTAGAGAGCACAGATGGCACTGAGTAACATTAAAGACTTACCAGTTATACCACTTTAGTGAAAAACCTGCTTCCAGATTAACCAGCAAAAGTTTAAAAATCACCTCAATGCTCTGTCTGACACTTTAGACGACCGTAGATCTTAAACTCTGTGTGGACCAGATGCTTAATAAAATGAAACGTATTGTTACAGACTGTGCCAGACTACGCCAATCCGCAACCATTCTGGGACAATGGGATTCAGGGGGATGTTTTAATCAGGGGATGGAGATTAATAGACTGGCTGATGATGCTGGTAGTTTGGCCACAATAGCCTACATTTATAGTTTGTGTTGCCACATAGTCAATTTACCTTTGTCTTCCATTGCCTGTCACAACAAGCAGATCACTCAGAGGAAGATTGGTCATGGGAGTTCGTAAATAGCTTTTAACCAAACTTAAAACAGAAAACAACCATTCATTGCTTGCAGTGGTTACTGGAAGAGTGATGACTGCCTTGATGATTTTTAGTAATAGAAGTATGGTACAAGCAGGGCTTAAATTCTCATGGAATATTTCCTGGAGCTCGACCGCCACAAATCCCCCCGGTCCCCCGTCCCGTCCCGTCCCCGTCCCCTGTCTCCTGTCCCCCCATATAAGTATAATTTAAAGCAATTACATTTATTTTTATTTTTTTTAAAGACAAAGCAGGTTTTATAATCATTTCTTCCACGTTTTGTTTTTCTGTTTTAGTCGCCAACTGGGAAGTTACTTAATGTGTTGTTAATGTAAGTAAATTGCATTGCTATAAAAAGACAGTTTTAGATTCACAAATTACTATAAAGAAAATAAAGGTTTTCATAAACTATTGCTGACAGTGTTTTAAATCGTTTTTCAGGCCATTCAGTCAACTACTTCAATGGGCTTTGTGCACATCCTACTTCTGCATTCTCTTCTACTGACACAGTTACTTCTGGTTAATGTCTGCTTGCGTTCGAATACAGTATTCGAGTCTGATTTATGACAGCTTGTAAAGTGTGTCATGGCCTTGTTTAACACGTGTTGCCTTCAGGACTTACCAAGGATCACAGTTAATTATGTCCATAGAAATATAAACTGTGCAGCAAAGCTCCATCAAACAAACTGGAAAAGGGTTTGAAAATGTACGTTTCCAGCTACCTCTGCAACTATGAGGGGGAGCTTTTTTGCGAAACTGTGAAACTGTTGTGGTAAAATCTTTAAGAAGGATACTTGGTTAATAAGTTATATTGTTATGTATTGTTGTTTATATGTTAACATATAAAATATAATTATGACATTAAAATATGAAAAGTATTGTATGTACTCTTACTACAGAATATTGTGATTATGGAACTGTAAGTATTTTAGTTAAAGTTGCTCTTAGGACTGAAGTAATTGTGTATTTTACCTGCTGTTACTGTATTGTGAATCATGAAATATGTATATTTTATGACAACTCTAACTCTAACTCTCTCTGCTAAGAAAATAAATAATAACATGTACTTTATTGTGATGATAGCAGAACCGGCTGGAACTGAATACATTTGTTTGTGATAAAATCAGCTAAGTGGCAAACTGTACAACATCGTCAAATTATTGTTGTACTGCTTTGATGGTTTTAGATTTTATTTCAAGCACTGTATTCCCTCAGACATAACGTCTATATTGTTGTTGTTAACCAGTATCAAACAAAGACAGGCTGACAGGTGAAATCAGTGTGAGGGCCAGTTGTTTCAGATCGATGAAGAAGAATGAGAAGCCGCACAGTTTGAGTGTAGGATACAAATTAGTGTAGCTGTTGTTCAAGTTCAAGGTTTGATTTACAGTTATATGAGTTCAATTTTAATTTCTTTGCATTATTAAAGTTACTAATACTTTTTTTACACTAATGAACAAGATCAATCGCTTCCCTCTTGTTGCTGATATTTCACATATTTCGGTTTTGTACCTGTGTTACTCATTTTATGAATAAAACAATATCTAATAGAAAAAAGGGATACTACAGTCGTGAAGTATGTAATTGGACATATATACTTTAGCCCACAACACTTTGGTAATGCTACAGTTAGTTAATATGGCACTGGTTATTATCGGGGCCGGCGCCAGATTTTTGTGGGACCCAGGCAATGGACCTCCAGTGGACGTTTGCCTGGGTTGCCATGGTGTTGACGCTTGGTCTGGAAATTTTGCTATTATTTGCTTAGTTGCTGTGACGTGGTGGATGTTATAAGCTAAGTACTTTTAATGACAAGTTCCCAGAACACGTCTTAAACACTTGAACAAAATTATCAGTAAAACATAACTATCAGTTTTGCATTTTGTAACATAACAGCTGTTATGGTTAATCATGAATTTCATAAAATGCAAATTATCACGATAACTAGGAGAAGCTGTTGCTATGATGTTTTTTTTAGGCAGAACAAGTATAAAACATAGTAGCATTTTGGTAAAGAAATAAAGTTTCATTCAACAGCGTTACATTGTCAGGCTAGTCCCAGCACTTTCAATGTCCCTAAGCATGAACACTTTCCTTTAAGCCTTTTAACTCCTTACAGAAACTACCATTTGGACATGAGACCAGACATCTGGTACTATACTAGGTTAAATGAAGTTGTTTCCTTGCCTTGAACTATGACAAGCACGCCTGAACCATTATGCAAAAGAGCCTGGCTCATCGGCCAAGCTTTTATCCTCGTCTCCCAGATGGTTAAGAATCAGTATTGGACAGTGCATAACATCGCCCTGTCTGTAACACAAGCAGTGTTTCTTTCATATCCCCACTGGTAGAGGCTGCATGTACCCCCTCATAAAAGTTTATCATGTTATTTTTGTACTGTATTTTTTAAATTTTACCCCCATGCTTTTCCCCTGGTTTTAATATGCATTTATTACATAAAAACATAAGA
Source organism: Polyodon spathula (assembly GCF_017654505.1). NCBI lineage: Eukaryota > Metazoa > Chordata > Actinopteri > Acipenseriformes > Polyodontidae > Polyodon > Polyodon spathula. Next base: position 18,951,917 of record NC_054537.1, on the reverse strand, counting down.
AAGTTTATAAACAAGAGGAGGCCATTCAGCCCATCTTGCTTCTTTGGTGGTTAGTAGCTTATTGATCCCAAAATCTCATCAAGCAGCTTCTTGAAGGATCCCAGTGTGTCAGCTTCAACAACATTACTGGGGAGTTGATTCCAGAACCTCACAATTCTCTATGTAAAGAAGTGCCTATTTTCTGTACTAAATGCCCCTTTGTCTAATCTCCATTTGTGACCCCTGGTCCTTGTTTCTTTTTTCAGGTCAAAAAGTCCCTTGGGTCGACATTGTCAATACCTTTTAGAATTTTGAATGCTTGAATTAGGTCACCACGTAGTCTTCTTTGTTCAATACTGAACAGATTCAATTCTTTTAGCCTGTCTGCATATGACATGCCTTTTAAACCCGGAATAATTCTGGTCGCTCTTCTTTGCACTCTTTCTAGAGCAGCAATATATTTTTTGCAGCGAGGTGACCAGAACTGAACACAATATTCAAGATGAGGACTTACTAATGCATTGTACAGTTTTAACATTACTTCCCTTGATTTAAATTCAACACTTTTCACAATGTAGCCGAGCATCTTGTTGGCCTTTTTTATAGCTTCCCCACATTGTCTTGATGAAGACATTTCTGAATCAATAAAAACTCCTAGGTCCTTTTCATTGATTCCTTCTTTAATTTCAGTATCTCATATATATTAATTATTCATATATGATAATTTTATTTCATGCATGCAGTACCTTACACTTTTTATGAAAAGTCATTTGCCATGTGTCTGCCCAGTTCTGAATCTACCATAGTCTTCCATGATTTGCCACATTTTTAACATGCTTTACCTTACCTCTCTGGGCTTTACAGTGCTTACCCATGCGTTTACTATGCTTTATCACACTTTGCTATGCATTTACAGTGGGATACTTTCCCAGCGGCCTTTCTTTGACATATTTGACATCAAAAAATAAATAGATAAAATTGTAGTTCCAGGGCTGCAGTGTGGATGTTGTAGTCAATCATGCTCTCCTCAAACAACTGTCCCTACTGGGGGGGGGGGCGGGGTTTAAAGCAAGTGGAAATTGGCAATAAGAACACACCTCTTTGAAAGATAGACTGAAGGTGACAGTGAAGTTAGCATTCAGATTTTTGCAAGATTCTGGCATTCTGCAGTAATAAATAAAAAACCTTCTGTTAGCCCATCCTGTCACACAACTGGAATGGCATAAGCACTGTGGACAGGCAGAGCTGGAATCAGAATGAGAGCTACAGTCAAACCAATGTTTGTAAAGAAACAGCGCAAGACGACGACGGTTTAAAAATATATTTGTTAAATTTTGTGTGTGTGCGGATACTATTTCTTAGAAATGTCTAAAATAATTATGTTGGTTGAGCAAGTTCCACTTTGATAAGTAGGCTTACTCCTTTTCAACGTTCACAAAATATCATAATAAATCACTCACCTTTTTGATCTGCCCCACTCAATCCCAGTGTGCTGTTTGCTCGGCTTCTCAAAAATGACTCATAAGTGGGGTCCCCGAGCAGCTCACCTGGTAGAAGCACAGCCGCGTGGTGTGCAGGCTGAGTCATACAGCATAGGTTTGTGTCCTGGCTCTGGCTCTGGAACCGGCAGAGACTGCTTCTCATCATCACGCTACAGCAAACCCTGCTGGCCAGGCTCCCAGTGAGCTCAAAGGCGGACACCTGTATGGCTTCCCTTTGCCCTCCAGAGGTCAATAGCTCGCCGACATCCATCCTAGAGTTCCTGGGTGAAAAAGTTGGCTCGGTCATAGTATTGGAGCCCACTGAACCCTTGGGTCTCCTGAGCCATGTAAGGAATTGCTGCGGTAAGTGTTTATAAAACCTGGACCAGTTGCAGTGCTTGTTTTGCCACCACTAGGGTACCAGCAAAAACAAAACACTGTACAAAAACCATTAAGAAAACAAAAGGTGACAATATAATGGTCATGCATTACTTCTGCTACACAGGCGGGTCCCGCACTAGGAACACTACACTAGCATAAACTAAATAAACACTAGTGGGATTCAAATCCCCTCAATGAATCCTTATTAAAGTATACCAAGGATCTCGGTTCAACACATGGTGGTCCTCGGCCTTGGTTCACTTACCCTGCTTTAACACACACTAGAAAGGAAGGGGGGAGAAATCAACAAAAAAAACAGAAGGGAGACAAGGACAACAACTCAGGTAAGACAACAGTTAAATGTATTTATCTAAATGTTAGAAGTATCAGAAACACTAACAAGTAACTATTATGTGATAGGTGTTACAGAAACTTAGTTGTCTAAGAGTGATGGGGACGAATATGATATTTGTGGGTATACACTGTATAGGAAAGACAGGCAGGACAGAAGAGGTGGAGGGGTAGCGCTATACATAAGAAACAGTCTTGAAGCCCAGGTGTTAAATTTGGACAAAGAAAATAAAGCTGAATCAATATGGGTCAGAATAACAGACAAAAATTATAGGAGCATGCTATAGACTGCCAGATTCAGATGGCGAGCAAACTAATCTGTTATACAATAACATTAGAAATGCGTGTAGCAAAGGAGAAGCCATACTAATGGGGGATTTCAACTTCCCCCATATAAAATGGGAAAACCCGGTGGGTAGCACAATGGACAAAATTGAAATGGTGGAAATGACAAATGACTGCTTTCTAACACAATTTGTCAAGGCACCGACTAGAGGGGAGGCATGCCTTGATTTAGTCTTTTCAAATAACAAAGACAGAATAACTAAAACAGAGGTCAGAGAACCACTGGCAAACTCAGACCATAACATGGTCTCATTTTAAGTGCTTTTTAAAACCTCAAAAGTAATGATTAAAGTTAAGGTTTACAATTTTAGAAAAGCAAACTATGAAGGTATGAAACAGAGACTACCAAGTAGATTGGAGTAAAATAGAGAAAACATCAACAGAAAAAGGATGGCTTTTCTTCAAAAATGTAGTATTAGAGGCGCAAAACAATTACATCCCTAAAGTAGACAAATCTAAATGTAAAATAAAATAGTTAAAATGGTTTAATAGATCAATTTTAAAAAAATATTCAGTGAAAAAAGACAAATAGCAGAGCATTTAAAAGGGACCAAAAACAAAATACACATAAAGAGTACACGTAACTGCAAATGCAAGTCATAAAGTAAGTTAGAAAGGCCAAGAGAAATAGAAATGAACATTGCTAAGGGGGCTAAAACCAATTTCAAAATATTTTTCCAATATTACAACAGCAAGAGAACATTTAAAGAGGAAGTTAAATGTCTAAGATACAAATGGCAAAATCATAGACGAAGAAAAAAAATAGCAAATCTATTAAATGATTACTTTTCACAGTTTTTACAAAGGCGGATACGGACAACATGCCCCACCTGTCATCCAGTTCCTATCCAGTTTTAAATAACTTTAGCACAACCGAGGCAAAAGCGTTAAAGGGACTAGGAGCTCTTAAAATAAACAAATCCCCTGGGCCGGATGAGATCCTCCCAGTAGTACTCAAAGAAATGAAAGAAGTTATTTACAAACCGCTAACCAAGATCAGGTAACAGTCTCTTGACACAGGGGTGGTACCGACAGACTGGAAAATTGCAAACGTAATACCGATCCACAAAAAGGGAAACGAAACTGAACCAGGTAACTACAGACCAGTAAGCCTGACTTCTATTATATGCAAACTTATGGAAACTATAATAAGATCCAAAATGGAAAATTACATATATGGTAACAGGGTCCTGGGAGACAGTCAGCATGGTTTTAGGAAAGGGAGATCGTGTCTAACTAACCTGCTCAATTTTTTTGAGGATGCAACATCGATAATGGATAATTGCAAAGCATATGACATGGTTTATTTAGATTTCCAGAAAGCTTTTGACAAAGTCCTGCATAAAAGATTAATTCTCAAACTGAACACAGTTGGGATTCAAGAAAACACATGCACATGAATTAGGTGGTCATGTGACGTTACTAGCGATGATAACGCACAGAGGACTAGTACATCAAGCTGTACAAAAAGTAAAATAAAACACAGTACCACAAATTATAAATCAAAGGTGCCATGAAAACGGCAGGCCTTGCAGCATACAATAAACTACATATTTCCCCATGTGCAGGGCTTACACCTTGCCACAAGGAGAAACCTCAGAATGGAGTGAGGTAACCAGTGTTTGTTTTTACATTTCACTGACCAGAGTATTGTTTGCAATTGATCTGATTGGTTCTGGTGTAATGAATCACCTCATAGTGGCTGATGAGTTTATGACACTGACATCAGCATAAGACTCTTACTTAACTCTAGAGCACAGAGCTTGCTCTGTAGTTAAAGGGCAACACATTCTTCTTTCCACCCTGTGGTGTGCTGTCCACATGCAGCCCTTGCCATTCCATTCAAGCCCATGGGCTGAAGTGCTAATTCATTAAAAATGTTTTCTGTTGCTGCAATACTGGAAGTATAAAAAATACATTAAAATTACATTTGAAGTTACTTACTCTTCAGCATTTAAAAGTAGAAATATGCCCCATAACTTGTCCCTTTGGTGACATTGTGACTTAAAATTAGAAAGGTTAGTGAAAGCATTGTGTGGCTAGTCACTGATTTCAAGTACATTAGTGTACATGTTATCCAGCACAGAAATATCCCTTCCCTTTATTGAAAAAGTGGCATCCTGTCAAACCTAAACATATTGCTTTTTAAGTAGTCATCATCAAGCAACAACGTTTTTTTTTTTTTCAAGAGGTAGTTCATCATCGTGATCGGATTTGTTCAACTTACAGAAAAAACAAAGCAGAAGGGTGACCGGTGAAAGCCGGCTATTGAACGACACTTGGAAAATGCAGCCGCATCACGCTCACAAGATCCATGCTTTATTTTGCCAAGACGCCAGCAAACCAATCAATATCTACTGTACTGAGGGACTGTGGGTTTATCCAGCCTTCCCTCAGGACCTATTTCCTTTTCTACTGCTTTATGCCTTTGACAAGCTGTATGCTTTGTTGCTGTCTAGTCTGAGCAGTGTGTAAAACAGCTCTGGGGTGTTTGGAGAGAGCTGCAGGCAGGCAGACAGGCAGACAGGAAGACAGGCAGGCAGTGCAGTGCAGTTTAATGGCTTGGCACTTACGCCCACTGAATTGAATGGCGAGGCAAGCTCTGCATGGTGACCGCTAACCTCATGGTTCAAAGACGAACATCTTACCATTCAACTATAGAGCAAGCCCTGTAGTCAAGAGGTAAGTATGGAGAATCGTTACATCCCTCCCCTGCCCACTTAATCAAAGCTAGTCCTCAAGCGTAAACACAAGTATGCATCCGCCCAGGCTCAGCGAAGGAGTTTCAACATGGGGCTCATTAGAACCACAACCACTCACTGTCCCCAAGGATTCGAAGCAACTTTAGAGAGAATTACGCAAGCCAGCATGCATGCTACAGATTATAATGCAAAGAACAAAGACTTTAAACTACCTGAGTTTAAATTACACTGCAATAGACTGACATCTCAGCCCACTGAATTGAAGTCAAGGGATGAACCAAACGATTCAAGCACAAACATCTTACCATTCAACTAGAGAGCAAGCTCTGCAGTTGAGAGGGAAGTCTGTGCCTTGTGCTGATGTCAGTATTATAAACTCATCAGGCACAAGGAGGAGATCCATTACAAGAGGGGCACAAGCTAGAATGCAGCACATCTATTAGGAGTTACTGTCATACCTTCATAATATCACTTCTGTTAACATCACCTTCCTCTTAATTTTACCGCACTGAAATCTCCTGACCAAAATATAAGGACAAGCTCAAACTTCGCTTACCAGCGTAATTTTAGATCAGTCCCTTCGAAATGATATTACAATGGTTTATTTTCTATTAGATTTCCATGTCCTTGGCAATGAAGTTGTATTCAAAGTTCTGAGGGGTACCAGGTGAAGGGAAAGTTCTATTTGGGCAGCTGTGTGTGTTAGAAGATGTGTGTGCGTGTGTGTGTGTGTCAGATATAAACTGTCACAAGATCAGTGTTAACGGAACTGCATATGGAACAGCTTATATAAACCAATGCAGGTGAGAGAGGAATATACAGCATGAATGACATGAAATAGATCCAAATGTCATCATCCATATTTTTTAATGAAGAGTATTTTGTTTTTAAATTACAAATGTGCTCTTCTTAAGTAGTAAGTAAATGTCACTTGAATTGCTTTTTATATTTTCCTTACTAATTGATGGGGTTTGCAATCATTTTTATGTTTTAATAAGTAGGCTACCAAAGACCAAGAAAGAAACAAACTAAGATATTTATATTTGTTTATTTATTTTTCCAGCATAAAGCATATTAAAAAACCATGGTAAGCTATGGCAAATACATATTAAAACCATGGGAAAAGCATGGGAAAAGTACATAAATACTGTACAAAAATACTGTGCTAAACTTTTGTAAGGGATAAATCTCAGTTGTTATTTCTCTGACCCCACAGAAACTTCTTTGTCAGTCACTTTAAACCAATTCTTATCGCCCCAAATGTTTTTAATTTTTAATTTTTTATATAACACGATGTGTTTTTGTGCTGTTTCAATATCTGAGATGTTTTTTTATTAAATCTAGATTAGCCTGTCTGTACCTGGCAGATGGCAGGAAACCTGCCTCTGAAACACAGCAGGCTCCTCGCCGCTCACACATCCAGCACAGGGAAGTGTCATTCAGCCCCGTGGCCACATGCAGCTGTTACCTGGGTTGAAGAGGGAGCGGCTTTAAGATGGTTTTAGCAAGCATACAAAAAAAAGAATGTTGCTGCTTCTGAAATTAGAAAACAACACGTAATGTTTGTTTGACCTGAACCTCCCCTGTCTCCATTCTCTTTTTATCTCTTCTTTCTAATTCCATACATTTCCCCTGCCATGCACATTCACTCACTCTGTGTCAGTTTTGTTGTTTTGAAAGGTGTTTTAGCAAACTTATTTAATCTAAAAACATGGTCTCTGGTACCAGGTTAAAGAAATTTTTGGTCACCCTTTTTTCTCTTAAACTGGGATATATTACTTGAATGAAGGGATGTTTTCAATACAATTTATAAGGGAAAGTCGACAATTTAGAGCCCCTTTCACACTGGCATGCTCTACTCAGGTCGTGACCTGGTGTTATGTGGGTCGTCTATGTGTTTTTATATTGCTTTTTGAAGAAGCAGGGTTGACCTGGGTGACGGAAGCAGGTACCTAATGTGTGTACGCAATGCCCTAGAAGCAGCAACTTTTTCGTCTGTTCAGGCTTTTAAGATAGCGTGCTTGTTCCGGACACTTTCCTCCAAGCTTCTCCAGATTGAATTGTCGGCTCAGATGTCAATTAGAGAATATTTCTTCATTCTCTGCCACAATCTGGCTCATGGTGTGTCTGAATCAACAGTAATATGGCTAAACAGAACAAGCAGAAATGTTCCTTGTGGAAGTGAAACCTTCGCACTGGCGTGGATGTTTGTTACTTTGTTCGCTTATGAACGGCTATCATGCATTTTGTCTCAGGTAGAAGCGTCAGTGGGAAAGGAGGTCATAGGGCCCTGATCAAAAAGCTTTAACAATTGAAACAAAAACAGTTTTAGTTTCTTGTTCAGGTATTTTAAAGCATTGCATAATCCCAAAAAATCTTGATTTTAACAAATATTTGTAATCTTCCAGGTACTGTGTGATTATTATCCGATTATAAGGATCTGTGTGTTTGCCTTACTTTCACCAATGCCTGACACATATATAATGACTTATAAAATGATAACAACCAACAAGGGCTAGAAAGATTCAGATTGCACTCAGTTGAAACTCTTTTCCGGTTGAAAATTAGTTTATTGTAAATGGTAAATGACTAAAGGAAGAACACCAACTTTAGCTTAACGCATTTTGATTCCAGTTGTGTTTTCTATTCAACATTCAGTCCCTGACAGTAATTATAATATTAATGAAGTGTATAAATACATTAGCTCTCTCTCCGAATTACCAGGCCGTGTGGTATTGTTCCTTTCTGTGCCTCGCAGACCCAGTCTAACACAACCTCTGTGCCAGGTGTCACCTCCGCTGTCGAGTGTAAAATTACTTAAAAGCTGTCGCATCAGGGACACAGCAGGAGGGAGACACTGTCACATACTGTCAACATCTGTTTCTTTTCTGGATTTACAGGTGCTGGCTCAATTTGTCTTCTTACTGATGGCCTTCACTGAAAGTGGCCTGGGAACAGGAGCTTGACCTCGACGCTCAGATTGCTAATTAATATAACCAGACATTGGAAGTGTGGCTCACTCATTTTCAGAACTTCTTTGGTGACAGTTTTAGCTGTCTCATTGCTAAGAGAAAGAAAATGATGATGCATTTTAATGGAATATTCCTAAATCTTACTCCTAAATCATTAGGATATTCTGACCTAATACTCGTATTTCAATAAAACACAAAAATAAACTAGTTCTTTCTTCATCCGTAACTTCAAACACTTATAAACTGGAATATACAACTATAAGAATCTGAGTGAAACTCAACGTCTCATTCTCCGTTCTCAAGATTGTCTTTAAGACTACGAATCCAGTACTGATGACACCATGAGTCATCTTGTTTGTCTTGTGTTTCTTACTTGTTTCAATTAAAAATACTGCATTTATAGGAGTAGTTCTCAAAGAAGGGGTGTAGTCTATGCTTACAGCACTTAGGGCAACCACCTTTTCAAAACGCAAAAACGAGACAACTGCCATTTCTTATGCTGGGGTATATTCACATTTTTTTTTTGTATTTAATGATTAGTTGTAGTGATTGTGAGAGTAAAATGATTAGAAATGGAACCAGCATGAAAAATTTGTGAGCTAGTTTTTCCTTTAAGTCAGTATTTCAAATTATTTTATATTTGTAGCTTTTATTGTTGTGGACTATTTGGCTGTCACGACAGCTGTGCTTATTCATTTTTAAAAAGGGAATTCAGGAAAGAACAGAAATGCAGCACTCTGACTGAAACACTTTACAGCATGTTGGGCTTGAACATGTTGGAGCGGGACTTGATCTTTACATTTCGTGACTGTCCCGCACAATTAGGGAAGGGTGGTCACCCTATTTGCAATATACACTGTTTAACACTTCATGTTTAGCTATCCCTCCCTCCATCCCCTTCTAGTGAAATGTTCAAATTAAAAAAAAGCCAGGTGTGAGCCCTACCAACTCATAAAACATCACAAACAGAAATTTAAATTAATCACTTTGGCTAACTTTAATCACTTAATCACTGGCTAACCAATTATATAGAGGCAAATATTTTCAAACTGTCAAATTACATGTACGTAAATATATATATATATATATATATATATATATATATATATATATATATATATATATATATATATATATATATAACATATAATCGACCGTAAGATTTGTTAACAATTTGCAGTATATAGTAAGTTACATATAATCTAAAAGCTGAATTCAAAATGTAATCATTAAAACACAGTGTGTGCTATAGTTGTATTACTGATTGATAATTGGGCTGCTGTAGCTTTAAGAGAATGCAGTTATATGTTGCAGTGTTGCAGGGACAGTGGAGAAGTTTTGGTGAAGTCTTGGCTGTAGTACAAAACTATAGTCAGTGTGTTACTTTGGCAGCTTTAAACTTGCAAAAATATCAGTTAATATTCATGTTTGTATAATTGGGAAAGGCATAATCAAGTTATTATTTATCCAGGAGAGACGCGAATAAACATTACGTGGATTGGTTTCACAAACTTCTGTCTGGAAGTGGTTTTGTTTCACAGATCAGCCGGCAACAAGAGCATTATGTAATTGTCTTTCTATACAAGTTCATATCACTAGCAAACAGGTGTGATTAATGGATCAGGATCACCCAGGCAGAATACCAGAAGGAAAATAAACTAGACCACACTATTATGTCAGGCAATGGACATTGTTTTATTAAATACAGGTGGTTAACTATGCTTAACAAACAGGACAGATCTAGAATACACAGTCAAGGGGTTTGCACTGCCCATTAATTAAAACAATAATCAGCTCAATACCTACAATAGACGGGCCTCACAAAAAAAAAAAAATAATAATAACAACAATAAAATCAATACACCCTGCTTCCAGGACTCCTCTTAAACCCCAATACCTTTTGAAATACTAGTTTAAAAACACAGACACTACAGAGTGGAGTGCAAAAACGCAGGCAGGGAGATACGCCCTTTAATATAATAATAGTTCCTTTACTCCTGCTGGCTTTGCGTTCAGCCTCCACTCCAAACAAACCTGGGTTCACTTCACTATGGACAAATCAATCTGTTGAATGGATGAAATCAGGAGCTTTTCCAAATCCAATCAATTTACACTTAAAGGAGCTGCGAAAAGGGGAACATTAACATATTAGTGTAATCAGTGCAAATCTGCAGAAAGAAATATGCCAGAATAAACATGCTTTATACAAAGTGATAAAATCAAAAATATAACGTTAAATAAAAAGTGAATATACTACAATCAAACTTGCCTATTTTAACTTAACCTGAGCAACCCTGTTACACATAGAACATGCAACTCTTTCCAGATAACAAAAGAGACATCCATCACCATGGTCCACCAGTGCTGTAGCAATGGATATACATGTACACTTCAACACATACACACCCACTTCAGGCTGCAGAACTTACAAAAATAGAACTAAATTTGTACGCTACGGAGCTTAAGGCTCATTCCACCAGACATACTGTTGCCTCAGTGGCTGCTTCAAGAGACATTCCTATCCAGAAATCTGCAGGGCTGCTACCTGGAAGTCAGCACACACCTGTACCTCCTATTACCATATCGACCTTGAGTTGTGCTGGGATGCTTGTCTTGGCAGTCTTGGTTCTGCAGTCTCTCTTTCCTAAATAGGTGGTGTGTGCCTTTAACTCTGCTCCCAGAGAAAGTCTAGGAGTCTGCCATACGTGTGGATAGTGTACCTTAACCACGTCCCTAGAAATGAGGGTTACTCACATGTAACCGTAGTTCTAGGAGTGGAATATGATACGCATCAAACAACCCACTGACCTCTCCTGGCATATGGCATGTCGATTCTTGCTTCGTGTCAGATCACAGGCCTGTGCCAAGGAGGATACCACCCAAGTGAGCAGGAGGGGGGGCTCCCAAGTGGCGCATCCAGCAAAAGTGCTCCATGTGGATGTGCCCTATAGTCTGGGGATCACAGGTTCAAGTCCAGGCTATGTCACAGCCAACCGTGACCAGGAGTTCCTAGGGGGCAGCACACAATTGGCCACACACTGCCTGGGTAGGGAGGGCTTAGGTCAGCAGGGGAATCCACTGCTCACCACACATCAGTGACCCCTGTGCCCAATAGGGTGTCTGTGGTTCTGCAGTGGCAGTATAGGTCTGGTGGCCTCATGTGGATCCACAGTGCCAAAAATGACAGATTGGAGGACACATATTCCAGCCTCTGTTCCCTGAGTTGGCAGGGATGTTTCAAGTATATATATCTTAAAGTTTCTTGTAACTTTTTTCCTCATCTACAAAAGCAAAACTGTTGGTACAAAAGTTTTTTTTTAGAATTATTTGTTTTGGAGAAATTTCGAGAAATGATACATTTCCACTGGGGTATGTAAACTTTTGACCACAACTGTATATACAGTAGTCTCTGTGTATAGAAACATTACCTTTCGAGAACACTTCGGCTTAGGGAACAAAGTTGTGGTGAAATAGAATCATACCATTGGAAATGCTCTGCCTAAAGGAACAGGAACTTCACTTAGACACCGATAGTGATTCATTGCTAACCAATTAAAAACTGATACAGTAGGCTACTGTTTTGTAACATATTAACGCATCCGCACCAAACTCAAATTCAGGTGTTTTATTCAATCTTCTCAAAACTGACTTGTCAACAAGAGAATTATCTAGAACTGCTACTGCATTGTTTTATGTGTGTAGGGCTTGTTGATAACCATTGTGTTAAAATTAATTTTCCTATTCATAATTACTGCCTGGAGACAAGTGGCTTTGCCTGACTAGTTGCAAGAGACAGCTTTAATGGAAATAATAGGGATTGTCACATTCTTTGAAAGTGGTTGTAGGTAAATTTTATCTGTTGTGCACTTTCATTCAGTCTCAAACGTGCAGTTTTGAAAGATTTTAAGACATGTTAGGTGGTACTACACTAGGTTAAAGAAACTTCCCAGTTTGCTTGCCTTGCCTTCCAGGAAGTCTGTTACTGCTTTACTTCTCAGGCCATTTTCACAGGGTCAAAGCACCTTACTGGGCAGCAAAGTCAGTAGGGAAAGCAGCTGTTCACTCTGGGCGTCTCATTACTGCACATGTGTCTTAATGACACCACCTTTTAAATTCACTTCCTGTATAACAGGTGTTAGGACCCGACCTAAGCCTCCACTACTGTGCGGGATCGTAATCCAAATCTAGAGTATGGTGGCAGGATAAATGGCGTTACTTGATTACCTCTTTAGTGTCATTATTACTACTCATTGGTATATACACTAACACCACCTAGTGGATATGTAACATACTGCACGCCACAGTGAATCTAGATGACTTTGCCTCTAGGTATTGCAACTTATGGGTAATATTTCTTTTATAATATCTGGATTATTTGTAATAAACAATGATCTCAGTCTCTAATTCCACCTTCCAGCTATCCTGTATACCCACCTGCTATTATGAACCAGTTTAGGTATCATTGTATCACAAATAAACAAATTGGTGGAATAGCGGCTCTGCTCTAACAATTCACAATCACAGATCCACATGGCAGTAAAACTTGTAAAGAAAAAAACAATGCAGGTAAGTGCATTGTAAGCAGCTTGTCAGAATGTGTTTCCTTTTGTTCTTGTTTTTAGTTGTTTTCCCCACAAAACAAAACAACAACCTTGATGCTCATTAAAAAAATATAAAAAAGAAAAGCACAATTCTGAAATCCATTGCATGCATTTACCCAACCTCCGGTCATGAAGTCACTGCATTTAAATGAGCTTGTTACCGAGGATATCAAGACTTTTCTGAACAAGGAGTGAGTCACATAAAAAGCAATCAATTATGCATCAAATGGGTTTTTTGATTCTGTACTTTTTTCTTTGCTTTGAAAGAGTTTGCCTGCTAGCAAAGTCCTGTAACACAATCAAGACATGTTTGTGGAGTGGGGATACAATAAAGAAAGGAGGATGATGGAGAGAAAGAAATGTGGGTTGCCCTTATAATTAAGTTTATAAGAAACATTTGTAGCTGGTGCAACAATTTATAAAGTAAAATCTTGCTGTCACGAACACTTTAAAACAGGCACTGGGTCCCTGAATGGCTCATCCAGTTAAAGCGCTGTCACTGGGAGCGCAGGATGAGTCATACAGCTTGGATCACAGCAGTTCGCATCCGGGCTGTGCAAACAGGCTGAACTTTGCTGGGGACTCCAAAGGGGGTGTTGCAATTCTGACACTCCCTGGGTGGGGGGTGGGGACTCAGTATCCTCATCACGTAACAGGAAACCCTACTGGCCAGACACCGACTACATTCAGAGTGGATAAAAAGCATGGCCTTTGAAGCAAAATGAACAGTTATCATCCATCCTTGGTTGAATGGTGGTAAGAAAGGAATTTGTTGCCACAATGGTGTGTAATACTCTCCACTGTAAATCACCCATTCTTTTTGGTATTGGTGGTCTATACAGATTCTTGCATACAGGTGTGAGGGGTTCCTCTATTTGCAGCCTCTCCTGGCACTGATGTATCAGGCATGCCCTTTAAACTTATGAAATGCAGCACTTTCACACGTGCCCTGCTATATATATATATATATATATATATATATATATATATATATATATATATATATATATATATATATTATATATATATATATATATAATATGCCTTTTTCTCCATCAAAACCTGATATGAAATACCGTTTCTCAACTGGTCTGCTCTATTGCAGGTTTGAACTGAAGGTCTATTCCGGTTTTTCTGACTTTTATCTGTAAAAAACTGGCTTAGCTGTTATAATCCTTCTCCAGACAAGGCAGCACTTAGCCGCATTAAAAACCCCTCCACCAGATGCACTGACTTTGCTAGCTCACTCGCTAGTGATTCAGTGCTTTATCTATAAAACTTCTTGATCCTATAAGATGGCATTTTAAAAAGGAATTGTAAACTAGAAGCTTCCAGAACAGCTCTACCGACTTAAAATCCCTGTGAGTCCTAAAACCCTTCCAGGTGTTCAGCATCCCCCTCTAAAACACAGATAAAACAGAGAGGTTTAACTGTCCACTATGCATTAAAAACAGGTGCCTATGAAAATATAGCCTCCCCAAGAAGCAAAGGAAAGCAAAAGCCAGTGCTCTCCAGGGCAGAGGTTCAAGAGCATTTAGAGTCCATCAACCTCTGCCTCCCTTCTTCTGCAGGAAGGTATAGCACTTCCTGCTTTATCTAATGCTGACCATCCCAAAAAAAACTCAGCAATAATCCCCGATTCCATTTTAGCCCTCGAGGTAAATTTGGTGGCCGGCTGCCCTCCCAGTCCTCAGTCAGAAATGCATTACTTTTAGCCCAGTTTTCTCTAGTTGAGGACACTAGTGAAAGCACCCTCAAACTCCCCGCTATTTGAATATCATTCTTATTTGTTATTAATACAACAAAGTCATCAACATAGGCCACCCCCTTAACAGGCTCCATAGTCACATTTGGGAATGGACATACCCAGTCAATATCATTCTCAATTTTAACATTAGGGGTTCAAATGAAAGACAGTACAACATGTCCAATAGAGAACAGCCCTGGCGAATTCCCCTCTGGACTTAAAAGGAGAGCACAGCCCACCATTGATTTTAAGTGGACTAAAAAAATTACAATAGAGCAACTAAATTTTTCCCCAAAAATTGGGATCAAAGCCAAATGCCCTAACTATATCAGATAAATACCTGTGGTCTACTTGGTCAAAAGCTTTCTCTTGATTAAGGGAGAGCAGACCAGCTTTAAAACCAAAGAGTTTGGAGGCTGATGTAAAATCCTGAATTAAAAACATTTCATCAAATATTGACCTGCCAGGTATACAGTATGTTTGATTTGAATGCACAATACTGCTCATTACTTTACTCAGTCTGTTTGCTAACGCCTTAGAAAAGATTTTATAATCCAAACTAGAAGACTAACGGTCTCCAGTTCTTAATGCTGCAAAAGTCTCATTTCTTAGGCAGCAAAGTCAATACTGCACGCCAGCAGCTCAGAAGCGGTTCATTTTCCTCAAAGCATTCCTCCATCACACCCAGCAGATCACTCCCCAACAGATCGAACGTTTTATAGTCCATCAATTCCGGGTGCCTTGCCCATGTTGAGCCCTCCAAAGCACTAGAGTTCCTGCATTTTTAGTGTACTGCTGGCAGAATAGTCAGGACTGAACTTTATTCACATCCAATCATTGCCTTGCTGGTAAAAATGCCCCTTTGTATCTCCTCCATCATTCCCAAAAGAACTTAAAAGATTTAAAAAAAAATGACTCTTAAAAGTTTAATATTAAAATGCCAAATAAACATGTGTGGTAAGAACAATCATGTTCAAACTGACTAAACAATGGTCAAATAAACCTATGGGCTGAATAGTACATTTAGTAAAATAGTTTAAATGATGTTTAAAAACATAAAATGTATGAAGTCAAGCTAGTCAGATATTCCCAATGCTCCCTTTAACCCAGGTGTACTGCCTAACATCAGGGGTCATTGATATTCCCAACACTCCCTTTAACCCAGGTGTACTGCCTAACATCAGGGGTCATTGATATTCCCAGTACTCCCTTTAACCCAGTTGTAGTGCCAATTTTAAATTAGAAAAATGCTCGATCACACACTAATCCCCCCCCCCCCCCCCCCCCCCGCTTGCTGACTAGCTGACAAATCAGAGCTAATTGAGAAGTCGGTAGGTGTGTAGATGTGATGTAATGCGTAAACAATGACAAACAACAAAGTTTGCAGTCCAAACAATTCTTTATTTGTTTTGATTGTAATCAAGGTCATGTTGGCAACCGCAAAGAATAATCCCAGGCAATACAGAGCAATGTGTATTGTACAGTTTAAACCATGGGTTACAGTCCCGAAATAATAAACACAGTATAAACGCACACAGAACACAAACACGATCACAAGTCCAGAGTGAGTGCTAACGTCCAAGTGGTGAAATACAATTTCTTCATGAACAGTAGTGCAGTGCTGTCCGGGTTAGTGCTGGCCTTAAGCAACAGCTCCCATACATGTTAGCCATCTAAGAAGAACAAACAAGTACAATTAGAAATGTCAAAGCAAACAAACACTAAACACCCACGGTGCTTTTATTACTCTCCTTCAGCGGTTTTCTCGCAACCATAACAAAGGAACAGATAGCTTTGCCACATCTCCTTTTGTACCTTCAGCCATGCCCCCTTGGTTAGCGAGTGCAATCGCTTTACCTCCAATCAACGATTGGCACACCACTTCCCGTCTGGGGTGATGACTTGGTGTATTGTTGCTCCGCCCCTTTTCTAGATGGCCGACTTCCACCTTTCCCTGGAATTAATTGTCAGACCATCCAGTCCGGGGTACACTGTGCCCTTTACACAGCACCCTCACAGGTCTGGAGGGAGATTCATAACCAAGATTCATTCTTTCTCTGTCCCAGCCCCTCACACCCACATTTAAAACATTTCATGAGTTCAGAAGAGGCAAAGACTATATATTCACTGCCGTCCACACAAAACCCAAAAGCTACATTTAAATCTCCATTCAGATCAGTAAGAAGCATATATAATTGTCTTCTGAACGAAGCAACATGTTTCAGATCAAAAGATTTGCAGCCCAGAGGAATTATAGTGATACCTGAGATTATCTGTGCTTGAAGGCTTAGCTCTCTCACTAGGAATTCATTTTTTTTAGGAAAGGAGGGATATTATAAATTATAATTTTCCTAGTGGGAACCGCAAGAGGTAGGACAGAAACTAAATTACTTAGTCAATTACTAAACCCTCCTGAACTATTTTCTCACTACTCAGGAACACCACAATATATTTGTTCATGCGTGAAGCTGACTTCATATTCTCAGATCTGATAACTTTTTCCATATTCGATCTCACATTTCTCAACAGGGACCATCACATCCACTGCAATCTTTATGCCATTTCTCTGTGTCACATTTTCGAAATTGGGACTTGATCCCTTGTTTTGGCCATATTAGCCACCACAATTTTGCAGACAAAATCAGCTTATAAAAGAACCAACTCCTAATCAATTTTTTACTATATTAAACTATAACATAAGAAGAATAAATAAATAGAACAGGGGAGAACAACTCACTCACTGTAAGCTCTGAACTCCAAGCTCTGCACACACCCTCACATCACAAGCACTCCCAACAGACACCACTGATAGATAGATAGATAGATAGATAGATAGATAGATAGATAGATAGATAGATAGATGTATGTTTGTAATCCTGTGCATTGGGTGTTGGAGAATCATCCAAGACTTTCAAAAGTAGAGTTAAAGGGCCTTGATATATCCGTCATGCTTGTCTGTCAAAGTCCTAATATACATTTAACAGCACTATTCCCTTACTTGGAACCGTATCACATATCCCTTCAGGAAGTAGTTTTGCACAGCGGAGGTGTAACAGGATTAATGCTGCGCCTCACTCTGCCTTGCTGTGACGCAGGAGCACCCCACTGCGCCCAGACTGTCAGAGAGCAGCTGTGACACAGCCAGCCTCTGCCAGCCACCTGCACCAAGAGAGCTGAACAATACCCTGACTGCGCCAAGCATGCTGCTAATCGTTTGTTTTAACAGGCGGAGGAACATTTTAAAGTAATTGTAGCTAAGAAAATAATTCTACAAATCTACTTTGCACCTCCACTGGCTGCCTAGGTCTTAGATGTGCAGTTTTGAAAGAAACACATGTGATAGCAAGCATTTATTTTATACATACATATATATAAGTATACATATATAAGTGTGTGTGTGTCTGTGTGTTTACAGTTCATTGGAAATATTCACTGTTTTCTGATTGGGTGAATGATCACTAGTATATGCTCTTAGAATGTTTGTAACTGCTTCACAAAAGCAAAGCAAACAATATGTAACAATCTGTTGTTTAATAACATGTTCATT
The DNA here is from genome assembly GCF_017654505.1 of Polyodon spathula. Classification (NCBI taxonomy): domain Eukaryota; kingdom Metazoa; phylum Chordata; class Actinopteri; order Acipenseriformes; family Polyodontidae; genus Polyodon; species Polyodon spathula. The sequence continues at coordinate 18,933,811 of NC_054537.1, read as the reverse complement.
GAAGATGTTATGTACATTAAATGTATACTGATGCAGAAGAATTGTTAGTCATCCCAATGCAGTACACATATATTGCATTGGCTAGAACAAAAAAAAAATCATATCTAGATTAACATTTAAACCATGCAACCTATTTCTATCCAGCCTCCCCTAAGATGTTGAATAAATTCCATGCCTCGATTGCATGGCCTCCTTGGAGTTGCCTCCTTGGGAATGACATGCTTCTTGAGAATGTCATGGTGCCGGGGAGCCAGCTTAAAACAGACAGGCAAGACTATGGTGTCTGCAAAAAAAACTAACAACAAAATCATAAAAACCAAAATCAACAAAACCCCAAAAAACATTATTTAAACTATTTTACTCCAAAAAGTAAATGCAGAAAAACACCTATTAATTACAAAAAATAGAAAATTACTTAATTTGATGCAGCTTTTATTCCCCTCAATTTGAAATTCAGCCCTATAGTCTTTATGTTATCCAGAATTGTGCACTGTTGCTTTAAGAGCACTTCCAGTTTCAATAAACAGCCCCCTAAAGGCCCGCCGCTGTGCGGGACTCTTACTGCAGAGTGCAGTTGGTTAAGACTGGCCGTGTCACCGGAATGGATTTGTGATGCATCTTGGGTTGTCAGGGCTGCTGAATGGATAGCCACCTGGGAGTCTTCAGTAGATATCAATCAATCACATAGATTAGCACTCAGCACAGCTATTTCCACGTTTGATTTGAACTTGGCCAGGCCTCAAACTCTGCATCTAAGCTGTAATGAGGAAAGTGATGTGCTCCTCTCCTACTTGTATGTTTTGCTGGTGTGCCACTTTTGTAGTCAGTACAACACACACACACACACATGCACACACAAGGAGGAGCAGGCTCTAATAGGCTTGTCCATTACACCTGGGTATATGCAAGCTGCTGCGGTTACGTTTACCGGTGTTGTTAGTTAAAGTATCATAACTTAAATAAAGGATTGATTGTGGCGTTTCCCTCACGTCCGATGTCCCAGGACAGATCGTCTTTTTCTATTGCAAATCACCTTCAGACTGAAACGCTCTTCTAGTATTTCTGAGATCCTCAATAATATTGCAGCCATGATATCACATCAACTCTGGTTAGCATCCATTCTGTATCTATGATTGGAGCCAGGCGGAGCAGACATAGCAGAGTCTCCTTTCACTAACCGTCCGTTAAATGGAAGATCTGTAGCAGTAGCTGCAGTCAGCGATCCCTCTAAGTCTAAAAGCGCGCATTTTTCACAGTAGCTATCAACAACCTTCACACTCAGTTTACTAAATTTCTCAAGTTATTATCATAAATATCAAACTCAATCGAGACTCCAGCCTCTCGAGGTAAACCTGTTATTTTGAGACCATTCTTACAAAGTATTAACATAAGCATATTTGTGTGTCTTGCAGCTGATTCTCTGATTTCGCTCTGTAAAAATCCAGGTCACATTAGTGCATAGCCCGCTCGGGCATCTACTGGTACAGGGTGGGTGAAGCAGGCTGGCGATTCTTCCTCTAGAGAGAGTGCTGCTTAGTGCTGCTCATGAACAGTTTTTTAACTCGTTGTATAATTGAAATCTAAAATCAGTGAAACACAATCTTCCAGCATAGATGTATGAATACTCTGGTAAACAGAAATAAAAATCACAATACTCACACTGATGGTTTTTGTTTTATTTCCCTTATTAAAAAATGACAATTTCAGAAAACATCTCAAGCCTTTTGAAACTGGTAAAAATGTAATCAGCACATTAGTCGAAAATACATAGAGAAAAGACATACCTTGTACGTTTTTTTAGTTTATTCATCATGTGACTTCACTCCATGTCTCTGCTAAAACTCAACATGGCAGCTGCACCAACGAAAGAAAAAAAAATGTTTCAGTAAGACAGAGCTAAAAGAAAACTGATTATCTGTATGAGGATGGTGCGATAGTATTCTTAAAATTTTTCTGTAATTTGCGTGATCACGTACGAGTCAATACCATTAAATATCCTAGTGCCAGTCGTAAACTATGGGGTGCCATGTACAATTAAAATCTTGTATTTTTTCCCCAGATTTATAAATGTTGTGAAAATAAATAAATATTTTTTAAATGTGCTTTGTGCTTTCACATGATTTGATTGGCTCTTGTAATGCTAATTGGAAAATATGCAAATTTCAGCATTACAAGAGCCAATCAAATCGTGTGAAAGCACAACACATGCGGAGCTCATTTGCATACAAACTCCAGATTTAGCTGGCCAGTTAAATATTTAGCTAAATGTTAAATCTGTTAAACTACGATTTGTTTGTAAGTTTTATGGAAATAAACATCGAACTTAATGAAAATTCACCTTCTGACATATTTATACTAAGAGTTTATCAATTTTACTAATGAAAAGTGTTCAAAATTTTACAAAGGAAGATACTGACAACATGCCCCACATGTCATCCAGTTCCTATCCAGTTTTAAATAACTTTAGCATAACTGAGGCAGAAGTGTTAAAGGGACTAGGAGCTCTTAAAATAAACAAATCCCCTGGGCCGGATGAGATCCTCCCAGTAGTACTCAAAGAAATGAAAGAAGTAATTTACAAACCGCTAACCAAGATCATGCAGCAGTCTCTTGACACAGGGGTGGTACCGACAGACTGGAAAATTGCAAACGTAATACCGATCCACAAAAAGGGAAACAAAACTGATCCAGGTAACTACAGACCAGTAAGCCTGACTTCTATTATATGCAAACTTATGGAAACTATAATAAGAGCCAAAATGGAAAATTACCTATATGGTAACAGAGTACTGGGAGACAGTCAACATGGTTTTAGGAAAGGGAGATCGTGTCTAACTAACTTGCTTGATTTTTTTGAGGATGCAACATCCATAATGGATAATTGCAAAGCATATGACATGGTTTATTTACATTTCCAGAAAGCTTTTGACAAAGTCCCGCACAAAAGATTAATTCTCAAACTGAACGCAGTAGGAATTCAAGGAAATGCATGTACATGGATTAGGGAGTGGTTAACATGTAGAAAACAGAAAGTACTGATTAGAGGAAAAACCTCAGAATGGAGTGTGGTAACCAGCGGTGTACCACAGGGATCAGTATTAGGTCCTCTGCTATTCCTAATCTACATTAATGATTTAGATTCTGGTATAGTAAGCAAACTTGTTAAATTTGCAGACGACACAAAAGTAGGAGGAGTGGCAAACACTGTTGCAGCAGCAAAGGTCATTCAAAATGATCTAGACAAGATTCAGAACTGGGCAGACACATGGCAAATGACATTTAATAGAGAAAAGTGTAAGGTACTGCACGCAGGAAATAAAAATGTACATTATAAATATCATATGGGAGATATTGAAATTGGAGAAGGAATCTATGAAAAAGACCTAGGAGTTTTTGTTGACTCAGAAATGTCTTCATCTAGGCAATGTGGGGAAGCTATAAAAAAGGCTAACAAGATACTCGGATACATTGTGAAAAGTGTTGAATTTAAATCAAGGGAAGTAATGTTAAAACTGTACAATGCACTAGTAAGACCTCATCTTGAATATTGTGTGCAGTTCTGGTCACCTCGCTATAAAAAAGATATTGCTGCTCTAGAAAGAGTGCAAAGAAGAGCGACCAGAATTATTCCGGGCTTAAAAGGCATGTCATATGCAGACAGGCTAAAAGAATTGAATCTGTTCAGTCTTGAACAAAGAAGACTACGTGGCGACCTAATTCAAGCATTCAAAATTCTAAAAGGTATTGACAGTGTCGACCCAAGGGACTTTTTCAGCCTGAAAAAAGAAACAAGGACCAGGGGTCACAAATGGAGTTTAGAAAAAGGGGCATTCAGAACAGAAAATAGGAGACACTTTTTTACACAGAGAATTGTGAGGGTCTGGAATCAACTCCCCAGTAATGTTGTTGAAGCTGACACCCTGGGATCCTTCAAGAAGCTGCTTGATGAGATTTTGGGATCAATAAGCTACTAACAACCAAACGAGCAAGATGGGCCGAATGGCCTCCTCTCGTTTGTAAACTTTCTTATGTTCTTATGTTCTTATGTTCTTAAGAATAAAGATAAACTGGCCTGGACACGACCTGTAAACCAAAACTGACTTGACAAATTATATTAATCAAGTTCTTCTTATTTTAATGCTAGCAATGATGTCTATAAACATTATGACAGGTTTGAAGTGACTTCAGGTGCTTTATTTACTACAGCAACAATAGTCTGATTGGAAAAAAAAATAGAATTGTGGTAATATTTATTAAATGTACTTATTTTAACTACCAACGTTATATTTATGTTCAAATGCCATATTTAATTATTAATACTTTGATAAAAAAGTGGGAACAAATGGAACTGACCATTTTTGAAAAACAGAATTTTGTATTCCCAACAATGGAACAATTAGTAGCCTTAAAGGTTATTACAGTTGAAGGCAGTGCAGACTCCAGTGTTTTATGCAGTAGTGTAAAGCAATTTTATGCAGGTCACCAGTTAATGTTAATGCACTCTATATATGATAACAACCGACAGGGCTGCATAGGATCAGAGGATGATTCAAAATCAGGGGCAGAGCCACAATAAATGTCTTACTTAAATTGAAAGTAAATTGTAAAATAGTTGAGATACTTGTTTCAAAATTGTGTAATGCAACAAAACTATATTAAAAGGGTTAATGCATGGCCGAAGGTTTCTCCCTGATAATTTACCCTTTCTCAGTCAAAACAGCAAGTTTCTCAGTATCTAGTAAAAAGCTTAGAGGGAATGCTGGCTGCAGTAGATCCTGAATTTACAGGTGGGAGGTGAAAAGCCAGGTTGCTCACTTGCAGGCAGTTCCACCAGCATTTGGTCTAAAATGCCTTGCCATGCTGACACTTTAGAAGGTCTCCCGGTTTCATGAAGAAATCCTAAGCATCTGTGCTAGCCATGTCTACAGGAAACAAATCTTCAGGTCCCTTTATGGGGCTGAGCAGTGGAACTATACAGCAGAAATATCTTCCACACCTTAACTACTGGAAATCCGGTATGATGGCTCATAATGACCACTAAATAAGTAAAGAGCTAAAGAAATTGGGACCCTGGCATGCCTGGTAAAGGCACAACCACGTGGTGTGTGGAGTGAGTCATACAGTCAGCGGGACACTGGTGTGATCAAGAGGACACCATCAGGGCTGGCTGTTTGGCTGTAAAATGGTGATTGGTTTGGTCATGGACTCGGAGGACACCCACTGACCTTCAGTTCTAGTGAGCTGTTGTGAAGGATAGTGTCACAAAGTGACTAACACAAGTACATGGGGTAAATGGCATTTGGGTTGAATTGTATGTACTTAAATTGATCATCTACTAAGTAATCAATTTGTTATCACTGTTTAGTATCGCAGTTCAAATGCTTGAGAAGCAGTAATTAGAAATAGCCCTGTTTTCATCAAAGCCAAATTCCTTACAGCTGCAGTGGATTGACTGCTTAACTGTTTCCATTGACTTTAATTGACCAGGCCATAAAGACTCTAGAAACCAGAATTAAAGGAGCATAGAGATCAGGAGAAAGACTGGAATGGACGAACCAGGATCTAGAAAGCAGGAAGAAGCTGCAAGCTGCAAACTGAAAAACGCAGCAGGAGAGCGAGAGAAATAAACAACATGGTAATACTTTTTATCAGACAATAACAGTGGGTTATTATTGTCTGATAAAATAACAGACAATAACAGCTGATTATTATTGTCTGATAAAATAACAGACAATAACAGCGGGTTATTATTGTCTGATAAAATAACAGACAATTACAGCGGGTTATAAGCTGCTTGATGAGAGTGTAAGATCAATAAGCTAATAATGGCCTCCTCTCGTTTGTAAACTTTCTTATGTTCTTCTTATGTTCTTATGTAAATAAACATGAACAGATTGATTGTTATTGCTCACCCACTGTTATTGTCTTTTCCAAAGAACATGCAGAGAGGCTGACATGAGTCTATGACCACACTCAGACAGCGAGAGTTTGCTGTCTCAACATCCAAAACGAGGCCGTGGCGATATTCTGTGATATATTTTCACATGTGTGTGGTCAAATTTGAATATAGTTTGCTGGAAAAGAGTCCTATTTATTTTCAAAAAGGTTCCAAAAAAAGTGGTGAAACTCCGTGCCGGCTACCAAAAAAGTGCAGGAATGCAGTTTTGATGCGTTCCGCAAGGACTCGAGCACTGGTCCCTCTTTTCTTACCTTCACCAAATGGGGTGGCCACAATGTTGTTGATGGAGGGAAGTCGGTCCGTGGCCGTGACGGGAACTGGAAGTCTTGCGAAGAGGACATTTGACATGAGACTTTGTATAGTGGTGATTGCCACTTACGTGACTAAAATAAGTTTGTGTTTGTCTCTCAGTTGCAACAAATACTACCCCTGCACAGGGTAGGGGGGCAGTTGGTGCATGGGTGGTGTTAATTCACTTTTTTAGTGAGTTTTAGAAAAAGTTTAACCATTCTTTCTTTATCTTGTGCGATGATTTTTGGTGTGACAAATCAGTTATGATTATTTCTTTTACCATAGTTTTTAGAATGATTTCCTGTGTAGTTGCTATGCTTTAAAATTTGCATTGCTGATAATTACCTTAGCCGTTGTCTCTGTTAATCTGGTTGGGGTCAAGGGTGGGCCACTGGAATTCAAAAAGAACCTCCACATTGGGGCTAGCGGTGCTATACACTTACCTGAGCTACCTGTGACAATAGCTGCGGTGAGGCGGCGCAGTTGGACATTCAAAATTGAGAGCAAAACGGGGTTACAATAATTATGTCTAATATTGTGACAGATAGGGGTTTCTATAGCAGTGTACTGTATTTGGGAAATTCTGTTCCAGCAGACAAAGGTTGGTCTATTACAAATAGACAGTGATCATTATTTTTAGTTACCATCTTTGATTTTCATAAACTGATCACTCTTTCTTATGGATGCTCCTGGAGTAACATTTCTTTAAACTAATCTTTGAAACTGTTACTGTAATGACCCATCTCTCATTCTCTGAATTAAGTCAAGTAAAACATAAATATTTCAATTTCTTTAGCCTTAATGTTATTCAGTGAAACCAAATTAGGACACTACCCCCTGGGCCATTTACAACAAAACAGCAAACTAAAACCTAAGAGCATAATATGGACCCTTCTGATCTTAATTTGATGTACCACGTGTTCCTGTAGCATTTTTAAGTGGACAAATGATTAACAGGCTTGTTTTCAGTCTCATTCTTAGGATATCCCACACTTCATTGTGATTACGTTGTTTACCCAATCCATGCCTTGGTATACCTTACAATTTTGACATCTGTGGTAAGTAGTCTGTTTATTCCTTCATTAAAAATGCTCAAATGAAAAGCTTCATTTTTTTTCTCTCACAGCATCACCCATCTGGAGCTTCGGAGACTTCACAATGGTGGATTGAAGGAACTTGCTGGCGATGCATCTGAATGTAATCTTCCTCTCCTGGGCTGTGAATCCCCCTCGCTGGGGTGTTAATAGGTGTTGTTAATAAACACGGATGTTTACTCGATTTTTTTGTAGCTGCTTGCAACTGCTTTGTGAAATTTCAAAGACTGTCAGGCCAAAACCACCACCAGAGATGTGCTTTTTGAGTGGGGGCGGCATTCTTTAGGGATTAGGAAGCTAATAAGTTGTCACACTTTGCCAGCCCTTGAAGCCACTATAACAGCAAGTAATTGAGTGAGATATTCTGTACATTCCCTCCAGGGTCCCTGTGAGGTTAACGACGGGGAGTTTCAATAAACCGTATGTCTTTCAATTTCAATTGTAACCTTTCTTACAGGTTTTGCGTTGATTTTTTTAGAATTCTGTTGACACAAAAGTATTAACTGAAAAAGTTTGTCTTCTTGACACAGTGCTTCTATAGGCAGTCATTTGTAATTGAACAGTTCTATATAATAATATTTAAGATGCAGGTAGTTTAATAGACTCAAGCGATGTATTGGCATATGTATAATTTGTGAATATATTGTCAATGTATTTATTTTATTGCATTGTTTGTGTGTGTGTGTGTGCTTGTGTATCAGTGTGAGAGTCACTAATAACGTCTTTTTATCATGCTGCGACAGGAGTCGAAAGAACTTGGAAATATGGAACCTCGTGGCTTTATAATTGGGAAATCAGTTTCAGAAAGCACAGGGTTGTCAAGTCTATATGAGACCTTCAGCAGCATGGAATATTTAAAACAACAGGAAAGAAAATCAAACTCTTTTGAAATTTAAGCAGAGGGAGGGAAATTGTCAACAGGATCAAGATGGAGTGGCCCTGAGAGGCCTCGCAGATCACATACACTTCTAGGAAACTCTGGGAAGCCAGAATGTCAATGTGGCAGGGAGTGAGACGAGATGATAGAATAGCAGCCTGTTCTTTTTCTTTATCTGAAAATAAAACAGAAAGCTCACAAAATGATGAGGGGAGACATACTCAACTATCGTTTATTCTTTTTGACAAGACAATAGCTTTCCTTTTCTCTTCACTCTCTATTTTTTTTTGTTTTTCATTCCCAGCGGGAGAGAGAAACGTTTCTCAGAGGATGAATAATAGAGAAAGCAAGACAGAGCGAGAGAGAGAGAGACAGACAGATAGATAGAGAGAGATGTGTGTGTTAAAAAACAGCTTTGAACAGAGCTTCAGATGGCCTTGTCAAACTTGAGCGGAGAGTAGCGGTGTAAACCGCAGAGACAGACAGGCAGGGAGAGGTAGAGGTGTTCAGTAGCAATGTAATAGAGGGGATGGATCCATTAGGAACAGAGATGCACTAACAGGGGGTTTAGGGACAGTGTATTCAAGTTGAGATGGGATTATTCATTAATTCAGTAACAAATGCTCCCAATAAAAGTCTGTCAGTAACATACATCCCCCATTGCTAAGGCTGTAAATTAGACCTATCAGTATAATGAACATGTTGATGACCATGACATATATATATATATATATATATATATATATATATATATCAATATGTAATATATATATATATATATATATATATATATATATATATATATATATATATATATAAACAGTATAATAGTAAAATTAAAATTGGATAAATGGTGATATGCTATATGTCACCTATATATCATTAGGGAAGCATAATGACAAAGTCTATTAAAACAGCAGATTTACAGGATGTGTAATGACTTCTTGTGTTTTCAAGATGCATGTAAAAATATGTGACATATTTACAGACAGACAGACACCCCTACATATCCCTAGGATCTAATACTCTAAATAACTTATTATAAATAATGTTAGACATCACAGCTAGATAGGCAGTATTCCAGATACATGATAAAATGTAAGTGACAAACATACAAATGTCTCCACTATATCCCTTTCACCAGGGATTTCATCCCTCCTGGAGGATAATAAGCCAACACTTAAGGTGTATTTATTATGAACATTAATATTATTAAATTCACATTTTAAAAAATAAATGAACTCTTAACCCCAATGCTGACATTAATTACCCATAAATAAGCTCTTACTGTACTTGAATGTATCCAATAGGAAATGTTTAATTATATTAGAATTACTGATGTATATTTTTAAGTGTAACCAAATGAGTTTTTCTTACAACAACATTTGTGGAAATTAAATGTTGCTGTAGGAAAAAAAATTACAAAAAAGTGGGAGTTAAGCCCAAGATCCCAGGCTTTTAGTCGTTTACTGTAACCATTAAAGCTCATAAACATCCTTCTTTTCTATGCAGAATTTACTCCTCAACATTTACAGTGCCAAGAAAAACTTTGTGAACCCCTCAGAATTCACATATTTTAAACCTAAAATGTTATTAAATCTTAATGATACTTTTTCAACATTTATTTATCCACAAATGATTCAACATACAATATTCATGTGTGAAAAAGTATGTGAACCTTTAGATTTAGTAACTGGTGGCACCCCCTTGAGCAGCAATGACTTCAACTAAGTGTTTCCTGTAATTGTCTCTCACATCGGTTTTGAGGAATTTTGGCCCATTCCTCCTTACAGAACTGTCTGACATTTGAGGACTTCCTTGTACAGACAGTTCGCTTCACGTCCAGCCACAACATTTTGATGGGGTTTAGGACCGGACTTTGACTAGGCTATTCTAAAATGTGGAATTTCTTCTTCTGCAGCCATTCTTTTGTAGATCTGCTTGTATGTTTAAGATCATTGTCTTGCTGCATGACCCACTTTCGGTTCAGCTTCAGCTCACGGATGGATGGCCTGACATTCTCCTCTAGAATCTTCTTATACAATGCAGAATTCATTGTTGTGTCAATGATGGCAAGCTGTCCAGGTCCTGAGGCAGCAAAGCAGCCCCAAACCATCACACTTCCACCACCATGCTTGATGGTTGGGATAAGGTTCTTCTGTTCGAACACAGTGTTTGGTTTGCTCCCAACATATTGTTTTTCATTGAGGCCAAAAAGTTATTTGATTCGTCTGTCCAGGGAACATTGTTTCAGAAGTCTTGTGGATCATCTATGTGCTCTTTGGTGAACTTCAGACAGGCAGCAATGTTCTTTTTAGAGAGCAGTAGTTTTCTCCTGGCTATTCTTCCATGAACATCATTCTTGTTCAGTCTTTTTCTGACAGTTGAGTCATGAACACTCACATTAGCCAAGGCAAGAGTGGCCTACAGGTCCTTGAATGTTACTCTGGGGTTCTTTGTGACTTCCTTGATGATTTTCCAGTTTATTTTTGGAGACATTTTGGAAGGACGACTGCTCCTGGGTAGACTGACTGTGGTCTTGAACTTTCTCCATTTTTAGACTGTCTGACGTGTAATCTGTCTGACAGTGGATTGGTGGAGCCCTAAATCCTTAGAAATGGTTTTGTAAACCTTTCTAGACTGATGAGCATCAATAACTGTTTTTCTGAGGTCCTCAGATATTTATTTTGATCGTGGCATGACATGTTTCCACACACCTGTATGGTGAAGACCAAACTCACAAAGTTTCTGATCTTTACATAGGGTGGGGCCTCCCAAACTTATCCCTGAAGATCTACCTAATTATTTAAACACCTGATTCTAATCATCCCCTTTACTGAGTTCATAAAACCATGGGTTCACTTACTTTTTCACATACCCTGAATCTTAATTACTCATTGTTTGTGTAATTCATACATCATTTTGTTTCAAATGACATAGAATTGGTTAATATAAACCCTATTGGATATTTAAGAAAAGACTGGTTTTGATTCAAGAAGGTTATCATGGTAAAACTATGGAATTTCCATAATTATCATTGGGGTTCACAAACATTTTCTTGGCACTGTATGCACTGTAGGGAAGAACTGGATTCATGGATTGTATAATTGTTAATTAATTCATGTTTTTATCAGTAAAGTAAAATTTTGGTGATCTTAACAGGATGGGGTCTCAAGCACAATAGGAAGAAAGCAATGCTGATGTACAGGTAAGTAAGCTGGGATGAGTTGAGTTGGGGAGGGAGGAGGGGTGATGCTGGGACACCAGAATCACTGCCGCGCTCTCGAGGTGTTGTGGTCTATTCGACAAAACACTGAGGATGGAAGGTTCACAATTGAAATGCTGTTGTGTGTGCTGATGCACTGGGGAGGCAAAATAAGCTGATCCCTGGAGCCAGCATTACACTTCAGCCATCAACACCAGACAGAAGGATATCTACATCATCGGATGGAAAGCAACACAAATGGATGGAGATGCAGATGGATCACATTAGTTTACTGTAAAGCTACGTCTTAGTTGGTGCTTACCTTGGCCAGAGCTGAGATCAAATCAACATGAAGTCTTAACATCTACTCTCATGTAATGGAAATTATGAAGATCTGGATATGTCCAGTGACTGCTGTGAATAGTGCAGCTGGCAACAAGGGAAAGACCTTGTGACAGTCTGCAGAGACAGCTGACAGGAGGAAAGAGACCCCATTGGGGCTGGCAAGGGTTAACTACCCTGGTCGGCAGTATCCGGCTCTTTGTTTTTAAAAGTAAATAGGATGCTAGAGATACCTGCCCAAGGCTTCTAAGCAATTAAAAAGAAAAATACCCCTAGAGTCTGCGAGAGTGGGGGCGAAAGATGAACACGGTTAACGACTCAGTAACAGAAACAGATATGAGAATGGAGAGTACTTCACAAAAGACTAGTTCAAGATCTGCAGTTAGCAAAGACATGGAACTCCAGGTTTGTGTCTGAGGCTGGAGCAAGGTGACAACAGTCAGGGGTTTGAAGATTAATCCAGAGAGAATTAAATGCTTGAGGGAAAAGGGACAAGGGCCTTGCATTGATCAGTACTACTTACGAAGTCAGTCAAGTCAGTCAAATGAAATCCATTGACAGGAAGCAACCACAGTTTGCAAGATATCAGCAACCCTGTCATAGACGTGAGGAAGACTTGCGTGGATACAACTAGTGATGAACCTAATGATTCTTGCGAACCCGGTCAGATGTAAGAGAGAAAACAAACTCAATGGGCATAAGCCTGGAGTTAAATGGCCAAGAGCTTGTGAGAAAACTGTGTGGGACACAGTAAACACTGGTCTCTGTTTTAATTTGGAAAGGTTAAGTGGAACAGTTGAAAAAAAGATTGATACATTTGGGGACATTGTCTACACATATGGAAGCAAGAGATTTAAAGTTGAAAAAGGAAGGAAAAAGTGCAAAACTATTTTTGGAACGTCTAGACAGCTGCAGGAGATTGAACGCTTAGTTAGAGAAAGGAGGCAGCTGAGGAAGCAATGGAGAAGAGCAGAACAAAGTCAGGAGGGACTCAATCTGTTACAAAGGGTCATAAAAGATAAGCTTGCAACATTGCGCAGAGCTGAGCTCCTACAGAAATGCTAAAAAAGAAAGAACATGTGAGAACTAACTGCTATAAAGATCCATTCAAATTTGTAAAGAAGATATTCACCAGTGAGAAAAGTGGCACACTAAAATCATCTAAGTTTAAGCTGGAGAGATATTTGGAGGAAACACAGATTGAAAAAGACAGGAGCCTATGTCAATTCCTTCAGACAACCCACCTGTCAATCTACGTGAATACCAAATGGAAGACTGTGCACCAAAGTGGAAAGAAGTAGAGCAACTGTGAAAAAAGCAAGGGCATCATCATCTCCAGGGCCTAATGGAGTTCTTCCTTCTGGAGTTCTACGAATCCTGTGAAAATTGATGAAAGTGGCATGGGGAAAACCAATTGTACCAAGAGCATGGCGCTGAGCAGCTGGAGTCTTTATATATATATATATATAGCAAGCACTGCAGCAGCCTAGAGCAGACTGGCTGCCTTTCCTAAATACCCTGAGCCTGGTTCTAACTTATAATTACTTCCAGGTGTAGAGGTTAATTAACCATTACACATAATGTAAAAACAGTGACCAACAATTAAATTAAACAAAACTCCCATTCACACTTTTCTTCGGCAGGGAGGAATTTACCTTCTCCCTGCTCATATATATATATATATATATATATATATATATATATATATATATATATATATATATATATATATATATATGTGTGTGTGTGTGTGTGTGTGTGTGTGTGTGTGTGTGTGTGTGTGTGTGTGTGTGTGTGTGTGTGTACTAGCTCTGCCACACAGTCTCTTATTCTGGTGAAAAGTGAACATTAAAAGAAGTGGAAAGATTACTTTTTGTCCTGTAATGTAACATGATTTCAGCCAAAGAAAATCAGAAAATCTAGCTATTAAGCTCACATATCCCTTTAGAATTTTTTTTTTTAAATAGAGGTTCTCAAGGGAATCAATAATGAATATTTTTTTTTTTTTTTAAGTACAAATAAAATTGGAAGATTTTGTGTTGTTTGATTTGCAAAAACCTTCATAAAGGTACCACTGTGTGGAGTGCTGGGAGAGTCTGGTTGAATCCCATTCGAGTTGTCGATCTTGGCTGGGGATCCACGCTGTGCTCCTTCGGGCAAGGGAGGAAAACTGGCTGAGGTTGAAAAAGTTACTCCAAAAAGGCCTGGTGATGAACTAACTAGAAGCATATTTTAATGGTCTTTAATAAATTATTGCTATGAACCATGCTGAACTCAAAACTTTTTGTAATGAAAAACAAAATCAAATCAAGAATTGGAAACCATATGACACGACCAATAAGTGGGTGAGATAATAATTTAAGCCCATACAGCCTATTTATTCTGCCTTTACACAGTGCTGATCTGAACTGCAATAAATTATTTATTGCTCTTCATGTTTTACAGCTGCAAGGTATTTGATGCTTCATGCTTGTGTGAATTGAGGCTATTTTTGCTTCAGAGGTTACATTAAACAAAGAAAAAATTACACAATGTTCAAAGACAGAGTTTTCCACTTCTTTACCAGTTAAAGGAGCACCTAAGCAAGGGTTGGATAACGGAAAGGAACAAATGGCTGATGAAACAATAAGAGTTGGTGCAATTTAATTGGAGCAAAACAGTGCATACACCGCCCTGCACAGGGTGCATGTTTATCAGAAAAAGCCTCCGGAATCCATTTGTATAGAAATACAAAACATTTAACACGTTGTCTGTGCGGGGGAGGGAACATCAGAGCGAGAGAAAAATCTGCATAACAATCTCTTACTTTCCATACCATAGGTTCCAATCAGCTACCGGCAAGCTCCAAACTCTTAATTCACTCGCGCTCATTGTTCAAACCAGCATACTGTACGCCAGCCGAACACTTATCATCAGGAAAGTCCATGTATAGGTTCGTTTCACTTCCCTCTGTCACTCTTCTTCATTCCAAACATTAAAACTGTGTTCCCACTCCTGCACAAACAAAGCCACAACAAAGATAGATGCAAACCTCCAGGATGGCCATCCAGTTTGCAAGAGATTTGGTCTACTTATATTCAGGTGTGTAAAACTATCAATAATTTAATTAGTTAGCACCCACTAAGGCATAACAAGTGAACTGAATGGAGAAGCTACAAGAAAGTGATGAATTACAAAGTTTTAGTGAATAATATATAAAATGTGCACTAATAAAATCAAAGTGTAAAATTATATTTAAAAAAATAAAACATACAAGTGACTGTGACAAAGTGCCCGCCCCTGTGTGTATTTTCTGTTATATGTTGCATGTGGTGTGTTAAATGTTGGTGTATAGTCATTGGTACACGGGATATAAACAGGTCTGTGTAACACGAGAGTTTAAAATGTATATTTGTATTTAGGCACGAGGATTGCACAGCACTTTATGGGCAAGTAAAAAGTAATAATATGTGAGCACGGGGAATTGCACTTTATTAATTCACGTACAGTTGTACCGTGACTCCAATTGAATGATCGAGTAGCAGTCGAGTCAAGGTACAGCTGCATAAAAGCAGCATGTTTTCACCCACTCTGGGTTGGGTGTTTGGTGAGTAGGGAACGGGAGAGAGAGGAGGGGGAATTAGAGTTTAATATCAATTGCTATTGCGTGCTGGTGGGACCAGCAGCATACGTGTTTATTTAAAACTCACCATGTTTGTTAGTCTGTCTGTCTGCTCACCATGTTGTTTAGTATAGTCCGTTTTGTGTGTCTATTTATTTTGGCGTAAAGTGCCGTGTCCTGCTTTTTGTCTGTGTAAACCGTTTTATTTTCAATAAACCGGCGCAAGCAAGCGTCCCCATCATTTCACTTCATCTGTCACGTCTGTGTATTTCATTCCTTTCCTGGTTCTGAGGTCACCCACTAGGCCGTCTTTGTGACAGTGACAAATAAATACATGAAAGATAACAGGGACATTATTGACCCTGTTACAAAACGATGGTATTTGCTTTAATGAGCAACACAGCAGAGGAATCGAAATACCACATTCACCCTGTTAACTCTTTATAATTGCATCCCCTCCAACTCTTTACATGTTCCAAACCATGTGTTGACCATATTGATTCCTGGGGAGACAACGTGTATGCCGTGGGTGACTATCCAGCGGCTGCACAGGTAAAGATGGGATCAGCCCAAGTCACAGGGCTGGCAATCCACTGAAATGCAGGCATACAACTGGTGCAAGCAGTAGCAAAACACCACAAAGGGTTACAAAATATTTGCTGGCGTGTGTATTTTATAGCCAAAGGCTCTCTGAGGTGATAAAATAAAATATGCTATGGTGGTGAAAGCAGGAGAGAAAGGGATAGAGAGAAGGATAGAGAGAGCGAGAGGAAAGCTGAGTGATCATTCTGTGAGAAATAATATTGATGATTCAGGAATTGTAAATTATTAATAAGGAGTGATTGCACTCTTTGACATTTGATCTCCAGCGCTGGATAGAGAGTTTAGCAGAAGGCAGGGGAATATTAGAAATCAATTGGCTGATCGGGAGGGTGCTGCAGTCCCACCGTGGTCTGTAGGAGGAATGTTGAGAGGGACAGAGCTGCATTATGGGTCTCAGTTATGCACAAGGTAAGCAGAAATGAATCTAGCCATTAGAGCCCAACTGAAGTGTCACAAGGGACCTGTGCCCAGTTTTATAATCATGCGGGAATGATTGAGGATTGATTTTACCCAGAATAAACCAACTACAGTAAGATGAATACATCACAAGCTGTGGAGGTTGGAAAGATGCAATCTTCATTTAAAGCGATTCTCCAAGTTGGAAATAATGCAGAAGAGAAATTAAAAATAAAGTCTTGATTTATCATTGATTTAAGATTGAACAGAGCCCCTTTTAAAATCACAATAAACTGCATTGGACTAAAGAAACTAACACAATTATAAATGGGAGTTATCTCTTAATGTAAGTTGCAACATACAACATGCTCCTATATATATCTCAATACACTACATTACACTACTTGTGATCTTGAGTACAGCTCTTAAGGTCAGTATTAACCAATGGGCATTACTATTTACAGAACAGAAAGTACTGCTCTTAAAGGATCACACTCTCCTTGTATAGGACATAAGAAATTGTTTTCCGCTCGACAGGAGGCAATTTGGCCTTTCTATGCTTATCTTTTTCCCAGTAACTGATTTAATCTGGTCTTAAAGAATCACAATGATTCAGCAATAACAGCATGGCTAGGTAACCAATCCATACCATCACCATTCTCTGTGTGAAGAAGAAGCATGGGTGCAAATTTGGAGCTATGGCGCTAGATTCTAGTGTCAGGGTATTTCATATAGAGCCAGCAACATTAAATTATGTTGCCAGTAGACATGTTTTATTAAAAAATAATAATAATAATAACAATTTTTCGTTAGCAAACATAAATGATAGGTTTCATTGGGTCTTGACTACTCACATGACCCATTCAAAACACTAAAAACAAATTGAAGAGCAGTGGGAGGGGGTGATTAGGACAGAGTTTGATAATTTAGCATCAGTAGGTTCTCTGGTGCTAAACTTTCAAAACAGTTTAGCATAAATTTTCTAAACGATTTAAACCCCTGAGAACTGGCTCCATCCCTCTGTCCAATCCATAATATCAATATAGTAATCTTTATTTTTATATAGCACCTTTCACAGTGGACGACCATCACAAAGCGCTTTACAAGATATGAGACTAGGGTGTGGGAGCTATGCATCAGCTGCAGAGTCACTTACAAGAATGTCTCACCCAAAAGACGGAGTATAAGGACGTTAAGTGACTTGCTCGGAGTCACACAATGAGTGAGGGGCTGAGCTGGGATTTGAACTGGGTACCTTCTGATTATAAGCCTGTTTCTTTAACCACCGGATCACATAGCCTCCTATAAGTTTAGCTCTACTTACATTGTCAGCTGTGTCCTCTGGTACTTTTAATTTTTTTTAAAGATTTCCCGCCCCTCCCCTAAGTCGTCTTTGTTTTAGATTTAGTTTCTTCAGCCTACCTCCATAGCTCATTCCTAAGATAGGTCTGCTTGTTCTTTGTTGGACTCTCTCCAAGGCCGCTATGTCCCTTTGCATTCTCACAAGTGCATTATACAAACTCATCCTGATATAAACATATTAAACGTAAGACAAAAGTGTTGCTGCCAATCACAGATAACCAGGTGATGAACATCTTCATTCATATATTCTGAGATATTTAGACTAAATAAAGGTTGGTTACGAATTTGATATTCCCTCTTACATAGAAGGTCAATGACCTATAACCCTTTATTAGAATTAATCGAGGAAGCAGGGCTTGACATCCTCACAAGTCTTGAAATTTGTGCACTATTGTGACAGAAAGACAATGATTCTTGGTGGTAAATCTCCCTCCTGACTTGTGAGAGCACTAAGTAACGGGAACAGAATACTCTGGACTACTTGACCTGACACTTCATTCCGATAGTTAAAAGGAATTCAGTCATGTGAAAAAGAGACGGAGCTTCAGTACACTAACTCATTGACCCGGCGGGCAAATGATGTGGCAGCTGCAGATCATAAAAAGCAGCTGCAATCGTTTACCAAGGGGTCATGAGTGACGGTATAAATAGGGGTCGAAGCAATGTTATCTGTTCCTGCGCTTTGATTATGAAAAATAACCCGGAAGGACCCATGCAGTACTTGTGAAACCTATTGTGAGTGTTTGTTTGTCTTGTCTATAATTGTTACTTGTGTATTAATAGACGGCTAACACGTTCCAGAGCTGTCACTAAGTGCCAACATAAAACCCGGAACAGCAATACACTGTTGTCATGCATTAAACTGTGTCACCCACCACGAGCACTACAGCACGCACCCAGGACTGGTGACTGTGTTTCTATATTGTGGGAGAGATACCTGTGTTAATTGTTTGGGACTGCAAACCCGTTATTATTTACCCCATGCACTACACATTGCTGTGTATTGCCAGGGATCATTGTTTGGTCACCAGACCTGGATTGTATAAAAATAATAAAAGTACTTTTCTAAACTGGATTACAAATCTCTGTCAGGTCATTGCGCACTGCATCACTCCTGCACCTGTACACAATCACTTTGCCACAACCATATATCAGCGTTTTCTGTCTATTGCACTTGTAAAATTATTTTATGGGTATTAGATTTAAATGTCTCTTTTTGTATAAAATATATGTTTTACTGTCTATATATATATATATAAAAAAAAAAAACTAGTTCTATACATGAAAAAATACAATTATCCTTGTATCAGAATTAGGGTCTAACACAAATATTGAATCCTTGATATATGGTTCCAAGTAGGCCTCGTCTCCATGGCGACAGGGGTTGTAAGTAAAGGATGACAGTGAGTCAGAGTGACACCTCACTGAGTTCTAATGGCCTCCTACTGATGACAAATTCCTCCTCATCAAGGACAAGCAGAGAGGCAGAGAGTGGAAAATGGATAACAGGTCGCTGGTCCCCAGACAAGGCTTTGAAGCCCCAGTCATATAAAACATTAAGTTGAGAGAGCAAGGGGTGAGGGATTTTCTTATCCCTCTCTCTCCTCTCTCTCTCTCTCTCTCTCTCTCTCTCTCTCTCTCTCTCTCTCTCTCTCTCTCTCCTGCTCCCCACCTTCTACCTGAAAATGGCTAATGTGTCTAAAAGTGGAAGATTTGCTGTCATGTTGCCATCAATGGGAGTGTAGCTAATCTGATGGCTGCCATTTCGATGTATGAAAATAAAAGCAGTGTGCCACAATGTTTCAGCCGCCCGCCGGATCAATGTGCTTTTTACTTCAAGGCACATTGGCTTTAACTGCGGCCGGCCTGTCATCAAACTGACACTAAAAGTATAAAAAGATTATGTTTGGAGTCGGGGAGGGGGAAAGGAAGGGGGGGGGGGGGGGGGGGGGGGTGTGACTGGCCTGCCAGACTCTCTGGCAGTCAGATTGCTTTTCACCCAGTAGTAGTCCGGAAATCTACTGTCCTTCTCTTGTCACTGTGGACACCCAGGGACTGCTGGCTCTCTAGAAAGGTAAGCTAAGGACCCCCCCTCTACTTTCTTCACAATTCAGAAATCGACCAGAGATGGGTCAGGATTGTCGGTTAGGAACTCCAGCACCGCTTTCAAACTGGTCTGCTGTAGCTTTGCAGGTGTTGAACTGGTTGTGCTGGTTCAACACTGCCACATTTTATATTATGTGTGTGGGTGTTCCTAAGCGTATTTACTTTTCACGTTTCAGTGGCCAGCTTGCAGCAGTGAGAGGTCATAATACCGTCTTCACCAAGTTTTGAATTCACAGTTCACCTCAGCAACATAAACGTAAAAATAAATTACTAAATTAAATCTATCATCAAAGGTAAATGGCTAATGGACAGTGTTATAAACACAAACAACTCAGGACTATTGTCCCTCAGTGTTTATATCTACCCTTGATCATTAGACCCATCTTGCATCGTCGCTATACCGTATATCATTTTTGTAAAAGTGTAAAAGAACTTGTGTAAACAGCAATGTGGAGCCAGCTCAATCAAAAACTGACAACAATAATTAAAAAAAAACAAGAAAGCCAAAAAATTGTATTTCACATTTAATTGTAAGCAGTTCACAATGTTAAATAGTGTTTTTTAGTTTGTTTTTTTTAAATAATGGACATCTTAAGGAAATGTCAACGCAACCTAAAGCATTCACCAACTGCCCCTTTCATTAATACTTCATCACTGCAGAACAACACCGATCACCATCTGACAGTTTGGAAATGCACCGTTAACTTCTATAACACTCATTTTTTTTTTTTTAATCTGCACAATTAAAAGTTAAACTCTCAAAAACTTCAGAAACAACATGAGAACTATTATATAAAACTTCAGTCTTATGTTGCCTGTCAAGATAGTTTTTAATATTCTCTTGAAACGACAATCAAATTGCATCCATTGTTTAAATACAACCAGTGGGCCTCAAACAATAGCTGGAAAGTAACATTTTAGACAGAATCTGTATTTACAGTGACAGACCCCACCTTACCCAGGCTTTGCAGTCTTCTATCTGAAATGCATCTAACAAGAAGATATATCTATGTAACAGACACTTGCATGTGGTTGTCGGTTCATGCCCAGCCTATACTAAGCACTATAAGAAACTAAGACAACTAGACAAAAGTTTCAGCTTTTTCAATGTACCATAGATGGCACCAGTCGAATAAAAATAGCTTTTTGTATACTAAGTTAAGACATTGTGTGCAGGGTGACGCAATTTTGCACAGTCTGAGCAGACAAATTCCAAACTGTATGATATTGCACAATAAGAGACACCCTACTCAATACATATAGCAATGTGCACTTAGAATACAATACAATATCAATTATTTATATATAGATCCCTTCACACCAAGACATCCCAGGGTGCTGTATAAAGTTAAAAACAAAACAAAATAGCTCATGTATACAACACACTCCAGTTATAATCAAAAATATAAAAGCACATTCAAAAAGTATGTTTTCAATTTCTATTTAAAATAATTGTAAACTTGGTTGCTTTTCGGGAAGGTGAATCCGCCCCCTAAACAAAACATCATTAGCAAGCACATAAAAGCTCTGTGTGTTATTCTTTCTTGTCGCTTCAGTAAGTGCGTCAGGAATAGCTGACAGTGAGATTGCATGTGACCTGTGTAGTAATAAAACTACAAACGCCCATGGGTCTGACATCAGCTTTTCAAAACACATTGTTTCCACCAGTACATGTACACAACAAAACAATGCCAATGCCAACACAGAGAACAACAACCTGCGTATTTGAGTAAGACAGGGAGATATTAGTGGAGGAGCGGAATATCATTAGTACTGTCGGTGATCCACAAGATATACCTTGAATCCCGTCATAAAATAATAGCAAACTGTACATATAGGCTAACTTTCATCTGGGGTTTGTGGTGGCAGTTGGATGTACATCAATTCTTGCAGTGTTCTTATAAAGGGCTGAAGTCAGTGGTGGATTTTGTTACTCAGACACACTTGCATTCTGCCGATCAAACTTGTTCTCTCTACACACAATATAACAGCAATAGCCACAGAGGCAGCAAGCAAATAGCGATGATCATTGCCCCACTCCAGGGGATTGCTGCGGGAAAATCAATGAGCCTCGCGACAGGGAGAATGGTTAGTTGAGTGCTAGCAACTCGGGGCTTCGTTCTCTGACAGCCTGAGTTTATTTACTGTGCTGATCGCTTCTGACACATGGCTGATTCATTAACTACACAGGCCAGGCCATCGCGGAGAGAGGCCCAGATAAATGCTGCCGCTGGAGGGTAAGAGAGAGAAAGGAGAAAGAGAGGAGAGAGGGACAATCATAGCAGCCGTAGAACACTGGCAAGATCATTCTACTCCAGTCTTCAAAAAAAACCTTGTCGTTAAACTACAAATAATCAGGCACTCAACAGTAACTCTAGGGTGTAACATTGATATGTAAGAAACTGCTTGAAGTTGACAAGCATTTCATCTAGTCGCTCCATTACACTTTGAAGCAATTCCTCACATTTCAGAAAATGTTCAGCATGTTAATTTAATGTTTCCTTTTGCAATGTATGCCCTCTGGTGAACCAGGTCATTATAGGTACTGAGCAAGTGAACCCAAATTCTTGAGAGGCTGGCTGAGTAAAATGCGACCAACCGGCTCCCTGTGTACCTCAAAATGTCAAAGGATTTTAATGATCAAAATTTAATACTAGGCTGGGGAAAGGAATGGAGTACTGGGGAGGGGATAGATGGGACAGGGGTGAGCAGGCAGGCTGAGGAGGAGAGTACTGGGGAGGGGAGAGATGGAATAGGGGTGAGAGGAAGCAGAGAGGGGGGTGAACTGGAGAAGGGAGTGGATGGGAGGGGAGAGAGGAGGAGGGAGTTTGGGAAGGGAGAGTTCTGGAGAGTGGAGAGATGGAATAGGGGTTA
Organism: Polyodon spathula; assembly: GCF_017654505.1. NCBI lineage: Eukaryota > Metazoa > Chordata > Actinopteri > Acipenseriformes > Polyodontidae > Polyodon > Polyodon spathula. The sequence goes on along the minus strand of NC_054537.1, from coordinate 18,911,101 downwards.
GCAGGCAGGCTGGTGAGGGGTGAGGGGTGTAGTTTATTAACTCATCAAAAATGTTCTGACATTTTTAAATTACAGTACTGTTGTCCTCTGTAGTAATGACAACATACTATTAAGGCCACATTCTCTTGGCCCATTCACTGACCATTAAAAATCCCTATTCGTCATTTTCAACAAAGAAAAAGCTCTCTTCACAAATTCTGCTTTCAGGACTATTTGAAGAAGCAGCCCCTAGGCTGAGAAGGGAGATTAGTTCAGTGCATCTCGTTAATGATGATCTAAGTGAAGCAGCCGTAGAGAATGATAGAGAACACACAGGATAGGCTTTGAAACAGTGTGTAAGAAATGAAATATTGTTACAAAATGTAGATGGTATTCCTGTTAAGGATGTCCTCTACCTTCACCTGTACCCACAGCGTATCCTTTAGGCAGATGGATTTATGCTTGGTTAATGCAGTCTGTATTAAATAAAGCCGCTCCTGCCCTACCCCCTCTGTCCTCTCTGCCATTTAGGTGCAATAAATCTGGGGGATTATCGAGCGGGCTGCGGAGTTAGTGGCTTGTTGAAAATGCTTCAGTCTTCATCACTTACAGATAGCCTCATCGGATGGGAATCTATCAGAGAAAGTAATGGGGTTGCCCCAAGTGATGTATGTCTCCCTCATGGACCATTCAATTCTGCACGTGTGTGTGTGTGTGTGTGTGTGTGTGTGTGTGTGTGTGTGTGTGCGCGTGAGCCAGCATGCCTTGCGTGTGTATACAAAAATGTGTATTAAAACACACATGATGGTGACTTTATCTGCTAGCGCATACATGTGTGTGTGTGTGTGTGTGTGTGTGTGTGTGTGTGTGTGTGTGTGTGTGTGTGTGTGTGTGTGTAAGTATTGTGTGTATGTCTGTGTCTAGATGCGTGTCTTGACAGTGTTTTCTAGTTTATGTATACAGTACATAATGTAATAGATCGACATCCCAGCCGATTGAATTAAATGGAGAGGCAAGCACTGAACACGAGCCGCTACCTCACCATTCAGCTAAACAGCAAGCTCTGTCGTCGAGAGGGAAGTACATGGGTTATGCTGGTGTTAGTATTATTAACCCAAATAAACAAACATTTGAAGCTTTTATCATTGTCTTTACATAATTAACTTCATGAGTGTAAGACGTGATAGATATACAGGTTTTTCAATGTGAACATACTATATACAACAGGAATCAACAAACAGAAAGATACACATTGCATTAATACTGGAATGACCCTGGGTCTGCTGTAACCGCATTCAGGAAGGTTCTGTGACCCAGGGTCAAAGGTTCAATGGCAGCAGGTGTTCAGGGACATCAGAGGTGGGAGAATCGTCACCAATCAAGATGTTGTAACAATCAAAAGATCAAGAGAGAGAAGTCGTGCATGCTTGGGATTGGTGGCTGGTACACTGGGGGGCTAGGCCTGGACGCAGGGATAAGTAGCGGGCTGCTTAGAGGAACGGGCTGCTAAGCCAAAAAGGCCACTGCTGGAGTAAGAACAGACAGAAACTATAACCAGAGAAACAGCCCAGTAGAGCCAGAGAGAAGCTTGACTGAAAAACAACCAAGGAAAACCAGAGACTGCACTTAGTTGGCTGTAGCACACGGTCAAAACAGTGTGCTTTGGACTTGTTTGTCTTTTCTTTTATTATTTGTCACAGTCTGAGCAGCATTACGTTGGTCATCTGTAGCTGTACCACTGGCTGATAAAGAAGCACACTTTACCTGTCAAGTGTAGAGAACCTGCAAAACCTGTTTGAGCCTGCTTTATTTATATGCAACAATACAATATTAAATAAAGTAAGAAGTAATAGTATTACATCCCCTACAGTCCCAGTATGTTTAAAAATAAAAACATTACTACTAACCTAATAAAAACATCATTACTAACCCAACTCATTCTTTTACATTGAAATTTAGATATTCAGTCTGTGAGTGAAAGTAACGTGGCACCACAAGATATGGTATTGAGCTAGCTTCTGAACACAGAATTCAAATATATTATAGATACACTGCTAACTGGTTTCATAGAACCCGATTAGCACTAATCTTAGACCACCATAACAACCTTGGACTACCTTCGACTAAGATAATATACTAGTGCTAATCAGGTCCTATGAAACCAGACCTAGGTTTGTCTGTCTGTCTGTCTGTCTGTCTGTCTGTCTGTCTGTCTGTCTGTTTATTTATTTATCTGTCTATCTATCTATAAATTGTATCTATCTAGAAAATGCATTAATTTAAATGTGTAGCTATCTTAATGACATTTCTCAACCACATGGAGGAAGACGGGTCTCATTTCTGGGTGAATGATGTTTTATATAAGACCCCCCAACCCCACCCCTGATGACTGGCGATTGTAATGACACTCCCAGCACAAACAGGTGGGGGGGGGGGGGAGAGGTGATAAATTGTATTAAAATTTCAATTTGGAGCCATAAACAAGAATTTTGCCAAGGAAGGTGCTGGCCTAATTGCACGGCACTGTGTCTCTGGTGCTTTTTAATCAATTGCATCAGGGGACTGGGCATGGAATGGGTTTGGAATACCTTGTGGGATAGAGCCAGCAGCAAACCTCCGCTACAGGGTGAAGTGAAGCAATTAGAATGTAGCAGTCGGCCTTTTTGTAGCACAAACAGGTGACAATGTACATTAAATATATTGTGGAATTCAGCACAGGACTCCCGTTTCATTTCGCTATCGGACTCTGGGGACATACTGCAACTCCTAACTGGTCAGGAGGAGGTAACAGTGCTGGTCCGCTTCCCAGCAGCTGATTGATCTCAGAACTTTGTAAAGGTGGGTCTTATCAAGGATCCCAGTCATTCTGCCTCAACAACATGACTAGGTAGCCCATGTTCTACTCTCAACACCTTCCCCTCTGTCCTGAGTCTATCTCTGCTTCATTTCTAACTATGTCCTCTGGTCCTGGTTTCTGTGCTTTGCTTCTAGTATTGGTTTGGATGAACTATGTCAACTCATTTTAAGATTTTAAAGAATTCATTCATGTCCTCCCTTCTTTGAAGAGCTCTGAAAGGGTAGCTCAAAGACCTATTGTGTCGGTTCACTTGGCAACAGAGTCAGTTTCTTCAGGACAGTGGACAGCCAGTCACTGTCATCTGTACTATAAATTACATATCAGAAATCAACCCATTACATTGTCAAAATGCCAGTAATTGTTGTTATCCTGTATAAAGATATCATCCTGTGCATAGAACATATTGCATAGTTCACAAAGAAACAACAACACTTTGTATGTTTAATAGTAATTCCTGAGTACAATCTTCATTGTTTTGATTTATAACAAGTTAATCAGTGCTGTGTAGAATGTCTCTTATTGTTATCGTACTGTCTTCTTGTGCAGTTTGGGTGAGAGTAGGAGACACATACAATGCATTGACATGTTTTAGTGACTGAAACAAAACAGACATTCACTAAATATTCAGTTTTGGATTCCCTGCAATTCTTTATAAACAGTCCTCAGGTAATTGCACTGTTGTTTGATCGCAGGGTCATGGGACCTACTACAGCTCTAACCCCAGAAAGCTGCAGAATTCCACCAGTGTTGTCTCTTCTCATTTGGGATCTACTAAGATCAATAGTTTGAAAGACCCAGAGAGACAAGCATGATCGCCCTTGTCCGAAATGATTTCTTCCCTGCTGTCACCTCAGATTTGGATAATTTATCTGGAAAAATAGACTTTGGAATGAGATCTATGGACCCGACCCTTGGCCCCATCTTCATTACCTTCAAACCTTTTTCTTTTTTCAAACAAAGAACATAGCGCCATACTGGAGGTTTGTTGGATGTTGACATTTTCAAGAAAGCAAAATGTGACCTGGCCAACTCTTGTAACCTCTTGTTGACAGATTCACTGGATTAAACCTGAAACCTGCCTCAGTGTGGGCATTAATAAATACCATGCAGGAGAAGACGGGTATATTTAGGGCTTGAGTTATTCTGTGTTAATTTAGATAGATAGATAGATAGATAGATAGATAGATAGATAGATAGATAGATAGATAGATAGATCTAGATTTTGGACTATTACTTTATTAGAAACCTAAGAACTTTCGTCCAGCAATCAGGACTCTTGATTGCAGGGCACCACCACTAGATGGCCATGCGTAGCATGTCCAGCATTAGAAATGAAAAACCAAAGGAAAGAAAAACCTTTAAATTGTTAACACTAAAGCCACTGTTTACCAGGTTCTCATCACAATAAAACAGAGATTTTGGGGAAGTCCCTTGGTGGTTGACCTTGTCTATACGATAGCACTCTTACCTTCCTGCTATGGTCAACTACCAGACAGCATTGCCCTCTAGTGCCGTACAATACAGTTATAAATCACAAACCTTTTATTGAAACATATCTGTTTTGTGCCAACTATATATTGTTGTGTCTCACTACCAAATACATGTTATTTGTGACCCGAGCTGGATTTGAACCAAGGTTCTATGCAATGCATTTGTCTCCCTTCTCGTGTACATACAGAACTTCACTGCAGTGCCGCCTATTATTGGCACAACCAGGCTAGTGAAGGAAGTGCCACATTCACTGAAGGAGTATTTCAGTAAATGTATGCATGCTTTCAAGCAAGCACATTTGCAGTGTGTCACCATCGACTTCATTAAGACGATTTGTCATTCCAGCATGCAAATGATGTCAAGGTTAATTCACAGCTCCGGCATTACACAGGTAACATATGTAACATGAATCATTGTAAGAGTACTGAACGAGAAGCCATTATTTTTTTAGCATCGCTCCCAGTCTGAATTTTTAAAATGGAATGGAGATTATCATCTTAAAGCACCCATAAAGACCGTATCTATAATTTGAGCAGAAGCGTCTTTTAATAGAGTTATTATAGGCTGCATAAGTTATGCACTTGACATCTGTCTTGAAAGGAGGGCAAAGGCAAGGAAATCAATTACGTGACCTGAAATGCAGATTATCGGAACAAAACAGGAACATGTGATTAGAGGAAAGGTAATTGAAAAATGACCCTTAGCATTTTATCAGGGTCTCCTGCATGACAGAGGCAAGATATTGCTATGCTCAGGGTAGACCAGCACAAGATACTGACAGAACTCTATAATCTCTAGTGGCTACCTAGTACCGCCTACAGCCCTGTGAATGACAGCTATTGTTTTTCTGCTTTTTGCCAGTTGTCAGCGAAAAACATTTTATGTCAGGTGGTGGAATAGTTTGTCAGTGTAATAACACCTTTTACTTGCCCAACTAATTCTCAGATTATATAAACGTGACCCAGACAGAGACATATCATGTGCTGCTACATTTTCTCCTGAGCTGGTCAGTGATTTTAATCAACTCGAGTAAATAAATCACAAAAAGTGTAGCTGCAACAATGATTTTTAAATATTTTTATTACATTCAAATATTTTGGTTGCATTTTGTTATTTAATATCTTCGGCCCAATACTGATTGAGTAAAGTGAATTCAGAAAGATCGTAGCTCTTCAGTCGTGTTGTTTTCTTCTGATCGTAAACTGAAGCATAACTGGTAAAAAATAAATACTATAGCCGCTGGCTTCATTTTTCACACAACACATTCGGAACAAGAAAAAAATGAAAACACAGTTTTGGATCATACAATAGCCATTAAGATCTGTTGCAGCTATACCACCCTAACATTAGCAGGTAAGAAATCTACTTTTTTTTTTTTGTTTCTCCAGGGTTTGGGCCTTCCCCCCAGACTCTGTGCTTATCCTTGATCGAGAATGGCCTGCTGTGAACCTTGGGGCCTGGAGGCAGATTTGAAATGTGCTGGAGTGCTAAACACTGTTGACTGTATTCCTAATGCCCTCTTGAAAATGGGAACTCCACGCTTGTCATCTTGCTAACACTGCCTCTTTTCCATAATAATTGCATTTTAAACAAGTGTGTCCCCAAGTTCCGCATTTGCCTTTTTCCCCTATTGAACTAAGCCAGCTTCGAGCAGCGGTTTCTCCATGCTTCTTCAGGGAAACAGGCAGATTGCAGGAACATTCTGCATGCGTTTCGAAATGGTTCCTTTTACAGCTATTTCACTGAGAGGGGAAACAGCTGGGTAATCACTGCCAACAGTTGTGACCTGTTTTTGCCTCTAAATTGCTCAGCTTACCCTTGGATGCCGTAATGATTACACTATGTAACACAATTTTTGTTCCTGGGTAGTAAATGTTATTTCCTAATTGCTTATGCCTCAAAAGTATAGAAAATGGCTATTATTCCCCACAAACTTTGCTTTTGTGACCAAGACAGTGATATTTCAAAATATCACTATTTCCAATGGGAAAAAGGGCAAATGTGTGTCTTTTCGTTCACATCAAGTCAGAAAAAAACAACAAATGAATCCAAATTAACATGTATTTATACTAAAGTAATACAAAAATGACTACAAAAGATTTAGAAGTGAGTAGTTTTCGGGATTTACGATTACACTGTATTTACAGTATAATCGTAAATCTTGAAAACTACTCACTTCTAAATCTTTTGTAGTCATTTTTGTATTACTTTAGTATAAATACATGTTAATCTGGATTCATATGTTTTTTTTTCTGACTTTATGTGAACGAAAAGACACACATTTGCCCGTTTTCCCATTGGAAATAGTGATATTTTGAAATATCACTGTCCTGGTCACAAAAGCAAAGTTTGTGGGGAATAATAGACATTTTCCATACTTTTGAGGCATAAGCAATTAGGAAATAACACTTACTACCCAGGAACAAAAAAAAAAAAAAAAATGTTACACAGTGTTATTCATTTGTATTTCTTACAAAGGTTTGTGTGATATTCAAACGTTATATTAAAGCGTGCATTTCTTTTTCATGCTTCCATGTGAAAAATCATTTCTGCTGTAATACAGAGACAGCTCAACACTCAGTCCCAAGAAGTACTGACGTTTGACTGTACTTTGACTGCACTGGGACTGCAGTGAAGATGCACTATGTTGACTATATAACACATTCAAAACAACAAGAAAATGAAGTAGACAACCGTTTTGACAAAACGTCAAACTGATGAGGGCTTTGAAAAGGATAAAGGACATTTTGTTGAAATGTTTGTCTGCCTGGCTTGTAGTTTTATGACTGATGAAGTTATGCATGATGGTGCCTGAATAAATCAGTTGTTAGTGAAACTGCAAAAATACCATGGTAAACTTTTATAAGAATAGATATTGTATATAGAAAGAAAAAGAAATGTGAAAAAGTGAACATTTAGATTTAGCAGGGAACAAGGCATATAGATAGATAGATAGATAGATAGATAGATAGATAGATAGATAGATAGATAGATAGATAGATAGATAGATAGATAGATAGGTTACACTGCAGGCAGAGTAATATCTAGTGCTGTGTTTTATCACCACCCCCCTCCCCTCCCTGCCTCTAGATTAGACTTAAATATACTTTTCATTCACCACACACACACACACACACACACACACACACACACACACACACACACACACACACACACACACACACACACACACACACACACACACACACACACACACACACACACACACACACACACACAACTCTAACGACCAAGACTATCCTGGGGTCAGGCAGCCAGTGCCTTCCCAAACGCATCACATGCCCAGTGGCACCCAAAAGTGCAGGCACAGTGTAATGGCTTAGCATCTCAACCCATTGAACTGAACAGAGAGGAGGGGGCTGGAGGTGAACCGGTAACCTCACATTTCAAAGACAAATGTTTTACCATTCAAGAGGTAAATAAGTGTCTTATGCTGATGTCAGTGTCATTAACTCTCCAGAAACACAAGTGTCCATCCACTAACCCAGGCTCAGGGAACTACTGCGATGGCTCTGCACCCCTTGGGACCCAGAACCACTTCAGAAAACCACCCCAAACTCCTGCCACACTGCAGTAGGTGACGTAAAAGCCATCCCATAAAAATCTCTTATACTGCGCTTTACCTTTTGTGTGATGGTTTTGTCATCACTGTCAAACCAAGCAGATAGAGCCGTAAAAATTCAAAATTCTCGACTTTCATTTGGTACTTACAATACAAAGTAAACGCTATGAAAATGGATACTATCCTTTCGTTTGATTTTGACTATGATGTGCTAATCAATGAGTTGAACATGGAATGGAATGAACCAACAACTCAGCCTTGTAATGAATCTCCTCCTAGCGTCTGATCAGTTAATAATACTGACATCAGAGTAAGACCCATACTTACTTCTCCACTAGAGTTTGTCTTTGAATCGTAGGATTTGAGCTTTCTCTTCCATTCCTTGTCTCTCCATTCAATTCAATTCAATGCCGATTCATTACAGTCTTGTGTTTTGGACATAACACAAAATTACCTAAAATATATGATAATCATTGTTGCTGTTCGTTTTTTCCTGGTTATATAAAAAAATTTCAAGATCATAATTTTGCACACCTGACATTCTCCGCTCGAGAGAGGCCCAAGACTGAATAACATACAGGCAATGCACAGGTCATGACTCAGGCCCCATCAAGTAAAAGGAGTTGACAAAGTTAACCCTAACTAATACTTTAAATGTATTATAGAAACCAGGACCAGAGAACACAGATGGAAATGACTTAGGACAGAGGATAGGAGACAATTCTTCATACAGAGATATGACAGAGGTGGGCAGTGGTGGAGTTTGTCCCGCAGGGGCCCCATGCAAAGCTTGATTCCAGATCCCCAACTCCCTGTTCTTACCAGTGATACTGCACTACAATACCATGGCTTCAAACAGAGCAACAACAACATTACTAAATGTATTGTATTTTACTACAGCAATGCAAAAAAAAAAGCACTATTACAGAGACAGTTAAGAAATTACCCTTTTGTGCTTTCGCACTGGCAAAGTCTGCAATTATAGCAGAATAATCCCGTTTTCAGCACATGTGGTGCACGATCGATATCTGCGCAAGTCCATTCAAACTGCCCTGTGACATTGTACAAAGTAAATAGATTTTTTAATTATTATTATTAAGTTCATGTTCAGGCAAGAAAAGCTTCTCTTTCCTGACACTACTGTGACGAGCACAGTCAAAAGCAGATGCAAGTCAATAATACTGAGATTAGGATACAGGTCTGGTAAATCTCCCTTGTAGATGTAGTCGAGCAAGAGGTGTGAACAATAGATTGCGGATTTATTTTAATTGGTTTCCAAGTACATACATCTATTCCCCTCAAGTTTGCAGAACTAGTGGCATGCACAAGCAAACTTTGTTTGCAGTCTTCAAAATTAGTTCATTTTTAATAGTTAAGTTTTTTAGGTTAAATAGTGGGTGGTATGATTACTCACCACATATGGCTTTAACTCCCAACACATTATGTTTTTTTTTTGTTTATTCCTTGTGGCGTATAGCTTAAAAGAATAGTAAAATGGCAATTAAATAATTAATTCTGGTGCAGATGCTGAATATAAGTTTTTTAATAGTAACTGAGCTGAGACAAAGCTGACACAACCTCTTGCTGCCCAGGACCCCATGCAATTGCATGACCCTATAAGACCTGATTTTACAAGTTTTGAGATCATCCTACTAGGAACCGGATGAGCATACATGGGCTGAATGGCCTCCTCTTGTTCGTAAATGTTCTTATGTTTTTATGATCTAATTAATGTATTGGAAAAAACAACAAGAAGCCTAACACCTTCACCATATATAAAGGCATCTAAAAATATATTTGTATTACTGCACTGCAAATGCTGTATTTTTAAGCAAGTGGCTAGCTAAATGTGATCCTCATTCTAGCTGTGTTTTAGACATCACACTGTTCCTGCAGCTGTGAACTGGAATTAAAGAGAGGAAGGGAGACAGGACCCTTTCCTTGTAGTTGAGGATGGGCCATGAGACATGGCCAGGATAGAGCAATTTATTCTGCTCTTTTTCATCTAAGTAGACGTCAGTATTGACTAACTATCAAAATGCATATGTGCGCTGCTTTCCAATTCTCCCTGTCTCAGCACTCTGCTTGTGAGTTCTCATTATATCGGATAATTTCATATCAAAAGGTAATTGTCATTTAGATAAATGACTCCATGCACCTTGAGGGATGGGAGAGATTGGGGGAAGAGGGGGAGGGGGCATTGATATTTTTTCTCCACCTTGTTCAATAGTTCAATGACACAAAATCTAATGACAATAGGTTTTTAAATGATAAACTGGATAATATTAACAAAAAAAATAATACAGTTTAAAATTGTGCGTGATAAAGCATTGTAAAAAGGTAACACCTTACTTAAAGCACCTCTAACTACAATGTAATTACATTGTAATTAACACGTTATTACAAAACACTCAAGCAACTGCCAACATTTTCATTTTCATTTGAACCCTGGTTCCCTGAAAAGAATGACAACCATTATTGAATGGGAAGAGCCCTCCCTGACCGTCAATCACTGAACATATATAAAAAAAGCTGCCATATCAGGGCCCTGCTGTGAGGAAGAAGTCTCTCCCACCACCACAGACTGTAATGTCTCTACCACTGCATCTGGCAAACCTTGTCTGGATAGACGGCTCCTTTCAACGGCCAGACCCAGAGTTGGAGCTGGGCTGGGTTTGGGTGCCATAGTAACCCCTCTGCTTGGAACATGTTGAGGACCCTGAGGTCCAGAATAGGTTTGAAACCGCTGCCCCTCTTGGGCACCAGGAAGTACCTGCAGTAGAAGCAGCTGAGGGCATTGCTTCGGTTTACCAAGCGCACATTGTTCTTCTGTTAAAGAGTGTCGATCTCCTGTTGAAGGAGAATCGTACATGCTGGTTCGACGGTGGTAAGGAGCACACCTTTGAAGGGTAGCTGGCCTAAGCGGAATTGCAGAGAGTAACCGTGTCTCATAGCGTCCAGTAGTCCTGGGTGCAACCTTGCCATGGGTCGTGTCCAGTGGTCAGTCCGGTTGTGAGAAGAGAACATGGCAGCTGTAATCCCTCGGGGGCTGTCTCCCTTGGGTTTGGGAGGGGGCACGTCTTTCTTAGGCCCCAGCCTTGGTCTGGTTACCACTGTCCGGTGGTGGTCCCTTACTGCCGGCTCTTCCTCTGCCTGCTTTCTTGGTCTGGCGGTGTTCAGGCTCAGTTGCTCCTGCAGGCTTTGTAGGCCAGCTAAAATGATGCCAGTAGGCATGAAGGCTTGAGAATTTCGTAGCGACCTCCTTGGCCTTGTGGGACCTCTCAAGGCTCACATCAATGGTCGCTCCGAACGTCTGCCCTAGTGTTATAGGGGTATCTAACAGCACCGCTTTCTCGGTCTCCACGACCTTGCCCTGGGTTAGCCAGAGGTGTCGACAAGCAGCTACCAGCACTGCTAGAGACCTGCCTGATGCCTGACTTAACTCCCCCATTAGGTCAGTCATTGCCCCCATCACTGCCTGGAGCTCTCCCGCGTCCGCCTCAGTTACCCGTTCCTGCAGCCTCACCGCTAGTTGCGACTGGTAAAGCACCAGTATTGCCATTGCATTCGCCACCCGGACTGATAACGCCACTGACACATATGCTTTTTTGAACATGGCGTCAGTAGTCCTGCAAGGCTTGGATGGACAGGTAAAGGTGGATCCTTGCACCAGCACCGTGACCGTGTCCCCGATAGTAGGGAACGTGCCTACGCCAGCTTCTTGGGCTCCTGCAGTGTATAGCAGGGATTCCTTTCCGAAGCCTGAGGGAGCGGATGCCGGGTTGCTCCAAGATGACCCAAGGAGAGCACATTCAATGCCATGCTGATGTAGCCAAGTCAGTTGGCGTCGAAGGGAAGCGCAGCCACGCTAGGAGAGCCAGAGGCTTGAGAGGGGCACTTAGGCTCGAGCTGGAAGGTAGCTGAGGCTGAGAAATTTGTCATAGGGGACGGCGCCGCAAGCCTGCTGAGTCACCCTTCAGCACCACAATAGCGCTATCAATGGTAAATTTAACTACACGAGGTAGTGAAAGAGAATAATGGCTGCTTGCCAATCTCAATAGACGGGTGAAAACCAACTCTAATCAGTAGCGACTACTGATACGAGACTCAGGCAATGAGCAATCTCAAAACACTCAAATGTGTAGCTTACCGTGTGTATGAATTTTGTAGGTTGAAACCATACAAAATCAGCCAATTTCTAGAACAAAGAAAGCATGAGGCAATCTATGACCAGTCTCAGTGGAGTAAGAGAGAAAATCGCAATAAGCTACTCTGAGGACAACCCTCTTCAGCAGGAGGTGGGAGGGACTTTCTCCTCACAGCAGGGCCCTGTTAGGGCAGCTTTTTTATATGTGCTCATTGACTGATGGTCAGAGAAGGCTCTTCCCATTCGGTAATGGTTGTCATTCCACTTGAAAGGGAACTACACAACCATGTGTGCAAATACTGCGGTACCAGAGCACCATTGCAGTATTGCTACAGACACTTAATGTAAAGTACTAGCCCCTCAAAGAAAACCGGTGAACCATCGTAAAATACAAAAGTATAGCATATGGGGTTCAGGTGCAAACATAACTGTTCAAAATGTGTTATTACTGTACAATTACGGTTATGATAATATAGTATTATTGGAAATGTATATAATTAGCATGGAAAAAAGAGGGGCTAAACTGTAATAATGAATGTGAAAATAATGGTGAACCGGTGGAAGTGTTTGACGCATGCATCTCATTGCAGGACAACAGTACAATGTTCTCTTCACTTTACTGCTTCAGGGGCCATTCACTAATTCACCGGTTCCAATATTTCATTTAAGTCAGATATAACACTATAAAGACGGAGCACCATATTCTTGTAGTCAGTAGAGCTTCCTACAACCATCCCCACAATAAAAGGCACCCAAATGTAAAGAGAGAAGCCACATGCAAAGCGTTTGAGAGTGCACACTCAACACTAATCTGGAAGACTTGGTAATTGCTCCTATCCCAAAGCCACCCAGACTGGGAATACTGTTAAACAAATCTTATTCGGCCCGAGTGGCTTGCAGGCATGTTGCAGGCTTAGTGAGGTTAATAACTGAACAAGCCACCAAGGTACTGAGTGATAAATCAGCGTCCTGATCCTGCAATGATAAACGAGCTCCGACGGAGTTCAGATTTCTCTTTCTTTTACTCCCTCTCTCTCTCTCTCTCCCTCCCTCCTTCTCTCCAGGAGAAAGAAACTAGCATTTTTGGTAAGTACAATTGAATGATTGTTGCTGATGTAACTACATTAGCTGGTTGAAGGAATTCATTTTCTAATGCTCAGATCCTCCTCTCCTTCCCCCCCTCTGACCCCACCATCCCCTCCCATATCTCTACCTGTCTGTCTGCTATCTCCTCCTGGATGCACTCAGATCATCTCAAACTCAACCTCTCTAAATCTAACCTCCTTTTCTTCCCATCCTCATCTTCTCCCTCCTCTGATCTCTCTTATCTTCATTCCTGCTTCCAGAGCCCACTCCTTCTCCATCCTCGCCCCACTGTGGCGCCTCCTCAAGACACACTTCTCCAGACAACACCTGTAAATCTCAACTTTTCCCTTCTGGACTATATAGCACTTTGCCTTTAATGCACTTTAACTTGTTCCCTATTTTACTGTATTTAATTCTGCACTTAACCCAATCTGTAATATTTTGTATTTCACCTGCACTCGCATCTAACCCTGATGTAACTATCAACACTGTTATCTGCTCTTGAACTGCCCCAAAAAATCAAATCATACTGTGTTTTGTATTTGCTCTTATTAGGATTGAAGTAATTCTATTTTGTATCTTGCTCTTAACTGTACTGTAATTCTTGATATGTATTTTTTGTATACAACTGTAAATCACCCTGGGTAAAAGCATCTGCTAAGAAATAAATAATAGCATGGTTTGAAGTTAAAACCAAGCAAGTGCTTCCTCTTGAAAACTGAGTAAAATTTTGGGCAATGTGATCTCTAGAGATGAAATTAGAGCTGAGGAAGAGAAAACCCAAGCTCTAAAAGATTTGCCCCTTCCAAAGAATCCAAAAGAAGTGAGGCAAGTTCTCAGATTCATGGACTACTATAGACGGTTTGTCCCCAAGATTTCACATCTTGCAAGACCCTGCACATGCTTGTGGAACAGCCTCGGAAGCAAACCAAAGGAAGTCAAGTGGCTTTTGACAAGTTAGGAAGTGTTTGATATCTCCTCCGATTCTTGCATATCCAGATTTCAGTTTGCCCTTTATTCTAACCACAGATGGAAGCCTCCACGAGTTAGGTGCTGTCCTAGGTGGGCCGTAAAAGAAAAGTTTAAAGATTATCTTCTGTACTCTAAATTCACTGTCTTTACCAATCACAATCTACTGGGGTACCTAGAGACAGCCAACTTGGGAGCAGTCGAGCAGCACTGGGTGGCTCAGCTGGGTGGCTCACCTTCATTTTGCATCATGAGAATATCCCTCATGACTCCCACATAGCCAGTATAAACAAACATAGCTTTGTATACAGATGGATTCCCGCAGCTAAAACATAAACCTAATACAAGAAGTCAGGCACTTCAACAAGAAATAGAAAAAGCTCAACAAAGAGCAGAGGTTAGGTGAAGATACACAGGCTTTAATGCTATAGACTATTAATGCTATTATCTTCACTGTCAGTGAAGCATCATTTCAAGTTATATTAACCATCAGACAACTTTACTATGATTTTATTACAGTGCTGCCTAATTAAGCTACAGTAATGCAATGTTTAATCTTATTCATAGTTCTTCTAAATGTAATACAGTCAGTTTATTGTAATTTAGCATGCACTGATTACTGTATTCTAATACTGGTTTTAGAGGAAACTGTCAGCAACACAGAGTACAAGTTTCAATAAATTTTTTTAGCAGAGTCAAGTAACTGCAGTGCGGTAGCCTACTTTTTCTCAAAGTGGCTTTATTTCAACAAATGATTTACAGTTTATAAAATGTTTAAGGTTAGGCAAAGTATTTTTTTCCTACAAACTCTAGATGTACAGTACAGTAATTATTTGTAGCAACATTGGAAGCATACTTGCCATGTGAGCTGGCGACATAAATCCAATAACATACATTTTAGCGTTAAAATATATATATTTAAAGGTTTTGCTATATGTATTAGGGCCCGTGCCAGAAATACATAATTCAATAAAGATAGCGGATTTGCACGGGATAGTCTCATATAGTGAATGGATGTACATGGCAGGGAAAATGTAGAGAATTATTCTGTTACAATCACTTTAAAAACACTGTATCAGTCTCCTGAAATACAATCCATCAGGTACATGATATAGTCTACCGAATAGCAATTAGACCTTGAGACAACGTTCCATATGCTGGTATAAAAATACCTTTTCTGAAAGAAGACTAGGTTTTCAGACCCAGCAAGGTCGACACAAGCTCCCAGTCTATTATTAAATACCTTAGGAAAGTCAGTGGAATGCACTCATGGAGAATGTCATAATAATAAAACTAGCTGACCACTTATTGGGAACTGATCATAAGGCCAGTGAAAGGGCTCACAGGTGGTGCCCTCTACCTTGGAGATTGCTGGTTAAAAGCTATGCTACTGAAGACTGTGGACAGGAGTTCTCAGGGGGGCACACAATTGGCCAAGCACTGAACCCAGCGGTGAGGGGTTAGGTCGGCTGGGTAGTCCTTGGCTCATGGCACACCAGCGACCCCTGAGGCAGGCCTGCATGTACACAATTCAGAACTGCGTGGTTCTCTGACACTGTAAGTTCTGAGATGGCTACACGGCGGGCTTGTAGAGTGAAAAAAAAGCGGATGGCTGACGGCACTCGTTTTGGAAGTTAGCTCAGGGGTTGCAGCGGTAAGCCAGGTGGAATGATAATTGGACATTCCAATATTGGGAGAAAATCCAGAATTTAGTTATGTCAGAGTGCATTAGAATGCACAGTCAGAGACAGATGAGCACATCCCCTGGACCTCTATGAGATCATGTCCCCTGGACCTCTATGAGACAGGCAGTGCTGATGAGGTGAGGTTAAAAGCTCTATAACCAGTCTGGTTCTTTTCTGTAGTGGTTAAGCTTGCAGTGTGCAGGGTCGCTGGTTCACATCCAGCCTCCACCTGGTTATATTTTAGTATAGCAACTTTAAAACTTTCAGTGTTGCCTTTATTGAATTTATTATTTTCACCTGCCTTGAATTTCTACTAGTAGCTGCCACTGATTGAAGGTTGACATGTATGTGGATGCCACCTCCTTTGTCCAGTGTCAGCTTGACTTTGGTAATTGTTGCAAAGGTTTTCCTGTCATTTGAATGATCACATTTGCAGGGGTATTTAGAGTTCCCTGCCTGAAACTTTGCAGTCAGCTTTACATTCTCAAAACAGAAGACCACACCATCTGGAAGTGTCACGCTACACAACGTGGACGCTGCAGCACTGGAGACAGTGGTCTTTGTCCTTCTTTTGAGGAGTCACACTTGAACTTCCAATACAAAGGCAGTGGGGCTCCACTGTAGGAGAGACCTGAAGCCTTAACTGTCCTTTTCACTCTGAACTGGGAATTAAAGCACTGGAGTGTCAGGCAGCGGAAATTCAGGGAATCCTGCTATCCAGCAGTCCTCTTGTCTGTAATTAAATATGGACCCAGCAGTTGAAATCTTTCCAAGTTCATTTTGCCTCATCAGGAATAACAAAACAGGGGAAAACGGACAGAAACCCAACTGCAGTCAACTGGTCCCATGCAGAGGAAAATGAGAGGGGCTGGCCTTACAGTAAGTGTAATTAAGCACATTGAAATCATGGTAAAGCATATTTAATCATGGTAAATCAGATTGAGAAACATGGCAAAGAATGGTAAACTATGTTAATCATGTGAAAAACTGCAAAATTACTGTGGTAAATGCTTATAATGGTGAGGTCCAATGTGACATCACTTGAATGGAATGATTCTCTACACAAGCTCGGAGCCACGTAAAGGCAAATATAGAGAACAATGATAAGAATTAAATGTCAACAGAGCAACAGAACCCAGAACCACTCAGCATAATTGCAAAATCCAGAAGGAAATGTAAAAGATTAGTTACAAGTATATCTGAAGGGTAGGGGTAGGATTAAGATAGGGTTGGGTTTAGGGTTAGGGTTAGGGTTGGGTTAGGGTTAGGATTGGATTTCGAGTTAGGGTTAGCCTTAGCGTTAGGGTTGGAGTTGGTCTTAGAGTTGGGGTTTGGTTTGGGGTTGGAGTTAGGGTTAAGGTTAGGGTTAGAGTTTATTTAAGGTTAGAGTTAAAGTTGGGTGAGGGTTAGTGTTAGGGTTAGGATTGGATTTAGAGTTAGGGTTAGGGTTAGAGTTAGGGTTAGAGTTGGTCTTAGGGTTAGGGTTAGGTTTGGGGCTAGGGATTGGATTGGAATTTGAGTTGGGTTAGTGTTAGAGTTGGGCTTAGGGTTTCGGGTTGGTGTTGGGGTTTGGATTAGGGTAAGTGTTAGAATTTGTGGTTAGGGAGCAAAAGCTAGACTTAAATTTTTTTTAACTGAAATGTAGAGCAATGGTCAAAGGGCTGAGAAGGGTCTGCGTCAATAACATATTAGTTATAGATGTGTTTGCATAATTTAATTATTCCCTTAAAATGGTTGTAGATTTCTTAAATCTCACCTCTGTTTTGTTTGCTAAATCACTTTAAAATGATAATATTGGTGCATGACCAATACTCTTCTATGGTATTGTATGGGTGTTTGCCTGTACTTTGTTGCTTAAAGTGGTATTAGCTCAGGCTCTGTACTGTTAAGCTCTGTTGTGGTCATTTTGATCAATGTGATCTAAACTTCACTTGATCATTTGACATGCTATGACACAAGATACCAGCCTAGCGCATAGTCCACTCTCGCAATTTACCAAGTTGGATTGCTGTATGGGGTATGACTTCACACTGGCATATCCAACTTAGTAACAAGAAGAATCATTGGAAGCTTGATTGGAGTCTTTAAAATCCTAAAAGGAGTTTGCAAAGTTAACCCTAGCCTATAACTGAAACTCAGCACAGAAATCAGGACCAGAGGACACAGGTGTAATTAAGTGAAGATTAGCTTAGGACAGAGCTAAGGAGACACTTCACATTGTAGTGAATTAGGTATACAATTTATTTAAATATAAATTAGTCTCTAGTTTCCCTCTCAGGGATGTCAAAATGTAAAAATTGAAACACACCATATTTAAGTTCTGGATCATGCAGAACTTGGATTCCCTTGACAATAACAACATTCAAAAAACGTGTCAGTAGTTTATTTAAGAATAAAAAGGGGTGCACAACTAAACTAATATTACAGAAAGGAAAGGCTATTGGTTAGAGATATGCACGAATAGTATACAGTTCATTGATTTCATAGTCAAATGATTACAACGACCATAACATTATTAGCATACATTGATAATATACTAATATTAATTATGGCTGATCACACAAAGTGTCTACTTTGCATTAGTATTTTCAATACTCCTTTCTCGTTGTAATCGATCATATTTCATATGACACGAGAATTAATTCAACTTCCCATTCAGAATGGAATCCAGCATTCCAGTATCTAATTTAGCAAATTAGTTTTACCGTGTTAATTTAGTTTGGTTTAGACGTGGTCTACCAAACAAATAACATGTTATCAACCTCAATTGATTATATATTCAAATTAACACAGAAACACAGATCAAATTCTCTCCATTTACAAGGCAACTCCTTTGAGTTACACATTTTCAACAAATGAAATACATTTCTTACACACTCTAAAACAGGAAGTTATATTCTGTTACTAGAACAGTTTATCCACTAACTGGATAGCATTTGCTACAGTTAATTTCTCAAGTCTTAAAGTATTTAATATTTTGAATACTTATTGATTTTCAACAAAGTAGTCAATCTGCTTCTCAGATGTAACTCAGTTCAGATAATGCATTGCAATTGAAAAGTTATGTAGTTCATAGAAGTGTTCTCACTGCAATTCTTCCGTACGGCTACTACATGACCTTAGGCCCAGCTGCTGTTGATGCTTCTGTCCGTTTCATGGAGTGACGTAGAAACCAAGACCCGCTTTCAGATCAAGGCAGTGTCCCGTTTACTGTTTCAGTCTCTCATAGGGCAAAGAGCTAGGGCTGTCTTCAAAGCTGATTTCAGCCTTCTCAGAACATGATTTAAGCCAGTCTTCAGACCGTAGATTCTTTTCTTACATTTGAGCACTTATGCTCCCATGACTTAAGAAACTTTCTTCAGAGCAGTTTAGCTTTCATTTAATTTCAGACCTCACTACTAACCCTCAGACACTTCTCCTGATTGTCAAAGTTCCAATACTTGTTTTTATGTGTGGAGCCTTAGGTCTCATGTCGGGAGCATTCTTTCTCTTGCCTGGAGTGCTGTTCCTTGTGTGGAGCACAGTTCTAGTGTGAGGAGCACTCCGTTTCTCCTACGGGGAACCTGTTTCTCCTGTGGGGAGCTTGTTTAGTGTGAGAAGCGTCGTATGGGAAGTACATCTTTTGAAAGTCGCATGGCTGCTTTTGTGATTCTCGCTTTCACCCTGTGAATGGTCAGTTTCTTTATTTTGGGCTGTGCCCGAGGCCACGTAGGGTGTTTCACATTGGTTGTTCTCGTTCAGAGACGGCCCCTTGTTCTCAATTGGTCTGCTGTTTTGCCCCCTGTCAGCTGGATTTATGAGATGGACTGTTTTCTATCCAAGGTGTCAAAGCACCCAAAACTCTGGCTTGCCTTGTGCAAGATACTACTGGCACCAAATGATTCATTCAGCGATGGGGGAAGATCAAACACTTGTCCAGCAGTTAGTTTATGACTCTTTTTTTAAAAGCATTCTTTGTCAATGGGGAAGTTTGTGACCAGAAACCAGGTGGACACAGAGAATGACTTAGGACCCCCCTTTATATACTCCATTTCTGTTAATTTCATACACAGAATGATATTATGACCCACTCTGACACTACAATATAGAGTGGTGTGGGTATGGAGTGGATTACCCAGCCATGTTGTTGATGCAGAATCATTGGGATCTTTGAAGACACGACTTGACAAAGTTTTGAGATCAATCAGCTACTAGGAAGAAGATTATTTTCAATTTTTTTATAAGAATTCCCAGGTTTTACAAAGTTTCTGTTTATACATTTTATATTTGACAAAAAAAAAATTATACTCAGAAATCAATTACTTTAAATTAGGTTGCTATTTACATTTATAATGCATGAGTGCTGTTTACTGTACTGTAATGCTGGTTAACTTCATCAGCATTACATGCTAACATAATCCTGAATATTTACCTGAAAAGCTGTTACATTTATTATTTGCATCCATTTGCATCGGAAAAGAAAGGGCCTTGAACATATTGTAAGGTATAGTGTTGTTCAGCAGCACCTCTTTGCTCACACATTATGAGAGGAGGATACCTGTGCATCATTGTACAGTTTCTCCTGCTTAAACCATTTTAATAACAAGCTCATCAACTGACTAATCATGACTGAATGGTTGCTCAGCTGGAAACAATAGCTGAGCTTTCTTCCAAAAGCTGGCTCTTAAAACAATCAAGCCCACAAGCACCTGGCTGCTGCTGCCTCTTGCCATTTCAGCCCCTGATTCCCTAATCAATTCCCCATCACATCTTAATGCAATGCTCTAACTCAAGTGTGGCATCTTAATCAGAATGATGACCGTGGAGTGTCAGGGCCATCGACTGAGGAAGCCTCCGACAAATGATTCCCATCGACTGCTAGGGAGTCAGGAAGAGAGGGAGAAAGTAGGGGGGCAGAGAGAGAGGTGACAATGGGGAGAGAGGGGAGAGAAAGAGAGGGAAGGGACAGGAGAGAGTGGGGGTGAGAGATGGGAGACACATGTAGACTGGTTCTTTCTGCATAGCAGACAGGCTGATCAACAGACAGAGAAACTCCTCTACTGCTACATACAAGGTAAAACTTTCAGAAATGAAACACTGAACAACAGCTCTTTACCAGGTGTGATTACTCGGTTCTTAGATGGTTCTCATGTGATCTACAGCCCCCTGCTCTCCTGTCAAAGGGCTCAGTGTTCTTTTTTATCATGAGGTAGTGAGATTTGCGACCTGGTTGCCTGAAGACACACTTCACAGCTTTCTATATGAAAATTAAATGAGATCCCACTCTGACTCTGTAGACATTACCACTTATTGATCTCTTTCAATAAGTGTTACCATAAATTTCCTTTCTGCTGCTTAAATAGCCTCCTATCCCCCATGCTTCATCTGAGTGTTCTTTATGAGGGGCTGGGCAGATACAGTACAGTATTGCTATCTTATCCTTCCTCTCACTCACCCCCTAACCGAATCTAGCACCAGCATACATACATACATACATGCATAGAGAAATTAAAGATGTTCAGAAAGACTTCTAGTCAAAACATTTGTCATTTGTTTTGTTTTAGTATGTCTGAATGAGCACTCTTGAGTGTTTATGTACATACACCTACATATTAATTAGTTATGTGGATCAGAATATACAGGTACTGTACAACACAACTGTATGTATTAAGCTCCCAGCTTCACATGGCTTTTTACTTGATGTAAATTTAAAACAGCCATTCCCGCCCTTAAGATGTCAATGATGGGATGTGGAGCCTTCGTGCACAGGAGGGGGGCGGTGGACGGGACTTTCACAATGCTTTATTACATTTTGCTGCAGGCTTACTGTGGAAAACTTTATAAGGGGAACACTACCTGTAGGGTATCTTTTCTCTTTATAATACAGCTGTAAAATAATGACTACTGTTGCTTGTAAGAGAAAAAAGTCATGCACGTTTTTTTTTTTTTTTTTTTACAACTGAAATATAAGACTGGGCAGGACTTTTTTGTAATTGTGAATTTCAACGCTAGTAACGCATTGAATATCTAAGATAGGACTCCAGGGTTATGACTTTCATAGTTTATTCATACTAACACCATTTCACTAGAAAACTAGCACAATATTCAAAGGTCATTATTTATTTTATTACAGCTTTTTATAAAACATAGTGATTCCCCATAACCTAATGTTTTGCATGTGAAAAACCGAAAAAAAGCACATCCTTTTCCTACGATAACCACCTTTGCAGAAACACAGCTTGGCATTGCCTGTATACGAGCAGAGTGCTCTCCATCTCTCTCTGCCTCTGTTTAAACTCTCCCCATAGAGCAGACAGCCCTGGCGCTCCCAGTTTGTAAACATGTCTTGCTGTGTGGGTCTGTGGGCATGCTCGACCCGGCAGCCCCCTGCAGTGTTTCACTGGTTATTAAAAACCGATGCACTCCTGACTGCCAGCCACTAATCTCTTCCACCTCAGGGCCTAACGAAGGAGCAAATGAGCTGCCAAAGCTGCTTAATGGAATCATAATTGCCAATTAAAAGCTGTCCTGTTAATTGCGCTGGCTCGATCGTTCAAGCAACTCTTTTTTGTTTTGGTGTCTTGCACTCTGTTTCCGTAATTAATTCCTGAACTGAAAGCATCATGCAGACAGATTGGAAAGCTGTATGAACACAAGGGAATACTGAAATAGTCTCAGCAGGACTTTCCTGTAGTCTTGGGAGGGTTAAAGATAGAATATGTAGGGTGGACAAAATGAAACCATTCTCTCACCCACATATTATTGATGGCATTTGATTTCCAGTTCTTGTTTCTTTCTATTTCTTTCATCACGTCCTCAGCAAGGTTCATAGCAATGTGTTCTCTTCTAAAATGTCACATTCATGCACTTCTTTTGTTCTCTAATAAAATCAGGGGCGGCAAACAGGAGGACAAAGCAATTGCAAAAACTCATATAATGCTGTGTTTTTGTGCTGGCTTACAGATTTTCACATAACCAGACAACAGCTGATCAAGAATAATCACACAGACTTAAATGGATCGAATGATCGCAGATCTACTTCGAATCCTAGCTCATAGGCAGTCCTGAAAGTCTGGTGTCTTTGTAAACTAACAGCATTAATAACACTGTGTAACAAATATTTTTTTTTTTTTTTTTGTTCCTGGGTAGTAAGTGTTATTTCCTAATTGCTTATGCCTCAAAAGTATAGAAAATGGCTATTATTCCCCACAAACTTTGCTTTTATGACCAGGACAGGTAAATTTCAAAATATCACTATTTCCAATGAGAAAACGAGCGCTTTTGTGTCTTTTCATTAACATAAAGTCAGAAAAAAACAACATATGAATCCAAATTAACATGTATTTATACTAAAGTAATACAAAAATGACTACAAAAGATTTAGAAGCGAGTAGTTTTACTGTAAATTTACAGTATAATCGTGAATCTCGAAAAACCACTCACTACAACGTGATCATTGAGATTTCACCATCAACAGATACATGTAAGGCCAGAGCAGCGAAACGCACAGCTAGTCGATCAGAGTTGTTTTTGAACCGTGAGGTACTACACACATTGCGAAGGGAATATCTCAGCGGTGAAATGGCGAATTCGAAAAATGCCATCGCTGTTTGACCGTAGGAAAACAACGTTTTTGATATTGAGTCATTTTTTTTTTGCTGTTTTGCTTTTGTAATAATAGTACAGATGATTTTTTAAATATAATGTGTAATTGCAATACCATGTCCAAACTCCAGGCTCTGAATACAGCACCAACAGTTAGCTTCACAGAGAAGTCTGTGTAAACTAACTCAACCGATACCTAATTGTAATTTTGCTCCCATATTTATTGGACTTTCTCTCCCTTTGTGCATTAGAAGGCTTAATTAAACCTAAACATCTGTTTTTTTAAGACAACCTTCATCTCTAAAATGTATAATATACTTTCTGATACCAGGCTACTCCCTAAAACTAATAATATGCTGTACTAGGCTTTCTCCCACTTTTCTAAGTTAAGGATTGTAACAGGGCCAGGAGCCCTGTACATGAAAAGAAGGCATGTGGAGGACACGCGAGGTGCCGTCCGCCACGTTATTGTTTGGTTTTTTAGTATTTATTTAAGAACGGGGTACTCCCCACCCCTGTGCATATTTTGCATTATGATTTATCTATTGTATTTTTGTGCCGTGCGTTTTTTGTTTTGTTTAAATGTGTTCTGGCAGAGGCGAGATTGGCAGCCTTTGCCAGTTACTAATTAAAAAACTTGTGCAGATTGTGGCCGAGGGGTAGTGAGAGAATTGATAGAGAATTATTTCGCTAGGTGAGCAAGTGTATTTATTTTGTTAAAATAGTTTATTTATTTTTGTATTTCAAAATAAAAGTGGCTCAGTACCTCATCTGTGAGTCTTCCTACTTCTGGCCTGATGTCACCACTCAACAGTCCCTGCAGCAAGGATATATGAGGTTTTCTCTAAAACTAATACTAAATGTTCATGTACCATGGAGTTCCTCTCACTTCTGAGAAATATAAAAGTGAGGGGCTCTGAGTTAGAACACCTGGCCTGTCAATGGGTTTCACCCTTGGTTGTTAAAACATATTTTTCTGGTGCCAGGAGAATCCTAGTACTCCCACAAGATAATAATAAAAAGTGAAGGGCCCTTAAATCCCAAGTCGAAAATGCTGATAAGAAGCTTAGCTGCATGCACATTCTAAGAGGCCCCATCAAGGTTACTGAATTATGTCATTGTTTTATTTAGGCTAAACAAGATATATGCAATAATATTTCTGGTTTTATTTAAACATTTTTCTAAACCAGTAGTTAGTAGTTTTACAATAATATTATTGCCTTTAACAGTTACTTTTCTTCCAGTGGTCTTTTGAACACAGCATACATTTTCATCCAAGATAATGGAGTGCTCCCGGGAGGATTGGAAATCCTTTTCTGGTTCTGTTCTTAAAAGTTCCTTAAAAGCCATCACAGGGTCTGGAATCCAGCACTGAGCCTCACAAGTGTGTTTTACTAAATCCGTTACCTGGTATCTACAGGACATTGGAACCATTGGAGCAACGTTTCCCAAATGACTCCATCTCACCTGGTGAGTCTCATCACATCCCAAACATTAAATTCTCCTTACATCATCTAATTTAACATTGAAATGGCAAAAAAGATGATCCCTGTGGATCATCAGGGGCACACTCAAACATTATCCTACAATGCTTTACCATATGGGAACATGCAGGACACGGTTTTGGTTCTGCTTGTGGCAAGCCAGTTCTCCATCTTTGACATGCACATATTAGTCTGGACACATGCCTGTCTGCCCCCCTTTTCAGAGAGAGTTTGCCACAAGGAGTAATGGTCCTGGATTAATAACTATTTAACTATTTGGTTTATACATTTCAATTTGATCACAGATGGCTATTTTGTTAGGTATTCCTTCTATCGGAACCCCTGCATCCCCTTCTTCTACCGGGTCGATGACAACAAGATTAAAATCATGGTCATCTGAGCTAAAAATGGCGTGCGTTTGCATAGCAGTGTAAGAACCCAACAAACTCTAAAAACAACACAGCAGACAACAACAAAAACATGCTCACTGTTTGTCTGAATCCTTTCTGACTGTTTCATAACTTGGGTGGTTTTGTTGTTTTAAACCAATGAATTATACAATTTTTTGATTTCTGCCATTACAGTTTTAGCTCTGTGCCATTTCAAGAAAAAGCCAAAAAAAAATTGCAGCTATTCCCAGCTAGATGAAAAATTACACTGATTTAAAATGTTTTTATGTGCAGCAGTCTTCATTCTTCAGGAGACATAAAATAGATTTAATAAGTTATCAAATTGTGAACAATGGCAGCATGAAAAGCAGCGTTCTCAGAATAGGAGTCCTTAAAAATTACCCCAAAACACTGCCAAGGCTTCAATGTGTTACTGTATTTTTTTCTGCATCTTGGTATTGGTGAATTGCAAAGTCATGAACCCTCCATTGTATTCAAGCACTATGTTTTTGGACAGGGGAAATCATATCACTACAGATTACAGCTGGTCTGTATTAGTCTCAGAATAGGAACCATAAACATTGGCTTATGACCACTGTCAATTTCTGCCTGTTGACAGGATAGTTTGTCCAGAACTTATAATTATATCTTGCACACTTTTAATTGGGTGATCTGTCTGTGATTAGTATCAGGTGAGTGTGGTTAAATTTAATAGAGGTTTATTTGCAATTTGATTGGTTTCCACACAGTGTTATGTCGTTGTGTGGTCCCACTGAAATGTATTGAAACCTTTGTATTGCTTAAGTATTGCCTTTAGCGCAGCTGTTAACCAGTTCCCTTGCAAAGTGAGGGTGGAGCCTACTTAAGCTGTGTGAATCTACTAGTGGTCAGTCTATAGGTAACCAGAGTCAGAGGCAGATAGGTAAGTGATCTTGCTTCAAGTAATTAACATTAGCTGTATTCAAGTAACATTATAAAGGTGGTGTTGTTTTAATTAGGTGATCTATTGTTTGTGATTGGTACCAGGTGAGTGTGGTTAAATTGAATAGAGGTTGACTTGCAATTTGATTGGTTTCCACACAGCTTTTATCCATCTAGTTAGTATAATAGACAGATAGACTATTTGTGCGGCAGCATGAAGCACCAGCCAAAGAGCCTCTATACCAAAGAGCTGGGAGTCTAGTCCTGTGAGGAGAGGCTGTTGGAGAAAATCTGAACCTAGCAGCGCTCTGGAAGACATCAACTACTAGACAGGTCTGTACCCTTCCCCCACTGCTCCTGCTCGTACTACTACTGTACCTGTCTCTCTCACCTGTCCTGCTATGACTGTCTCTCACATCTCTCTTATTCTATCCTCTCACTCCCATCCTGTCCTTTCTCTGCCGCTGCTCGCCTAACTCCTCTAACCTCATCCCTCTCCCTCTTCCCCACTCCCACTCTCTACCCTACCGCACTCTCTCTGGTGCCCTCTGGAACTGTTACTCTTCTGCTAACAAAGCTGACTTCATTGCTGCCTTTGCCTCCCACCTTTCTCTTGATTTCCTTGCTCTCACTGAAACCTGGCTCTCCTCTGATAACACTGTAACTCCTGCTGCCCTGCCCTCTCTCTATGTCCTGTCCCATACTTCGCATCTCACTGGACGGGGAGGTGGGAGTGGTCTTCTCCCCTCTCCCTCCTTACTCTTTTCTGTCCCCTCTGACCTCTCCTCACTCTCTGTTAACACCTTTGAATTTCACACTGTCCAACTAACCTCTCCTTGTCAACTCCTACCAATTGTACTGTACCATCCTCCTGCACCTCTCACTCACTTTTTCGATGAAATTGACTACCTCATCTCCTCCCTCCCCTCTCTGTCTACCCCATCTGTCCTGTTGGGTGATTTCAATATCCATCTCTCCAACCCCACCCACTCTGCCGGATTTCTTCCTATCCTTTATTCCTTCAACTTCTCTCTCTCTCCCTCCGTCCCCTCCTACCCACAAAGCTGTCGGTCAACTGGACCTCACCTTCTCTAGGGCTTGCCGCCCTTTCATCCTCTCTGTCACTCCTCTGGACCTCTATGATAACTATTTCATATATTTGTCTTTGTCTTTCCCCTCTCCCTACTCCACCTACCCCCACTGTCACCTCCCACCGTAACCTCTGCTCTCTCCCCCTCTATCCTTGCCTCCACCACTCTCTCTCACCTCCCTCCTATTGACTCCTTCTCCCAACTCTCTGTAGACTCTGCTACCTGTTGAAGCCATGCCCCCCCCCCACCCCCATCAAGGGGACTGCCTGCATTAAGGGTGAGGTTGAGGAGATGGAGGATAGGATTACAACTGGGATTGCAACGGCAACAGCCAGGTGAGGTTACCTGATTTATACAGCATACGAGGAAGTGATCTAATGAGAGAGCAATCATTCAATAGTCCCTCCCACGAGTTATAGTTTAGGCTACTAAATGTTAAAAGCAGCACTGAAACCAGTACCAGAGGACATAGCTGAAAATGAATTGGATTTAGATTCCGAAGCCGCTTCTCATGCACAAAGTGGTGAGAGTATGGAAGGGGTTACCTAGTCATGATGTTGACGCTGAGTCATTTGGATCCATTATGACCCAACATGATAAAGTTTTAGCTAAATAAATTCAGTTCCCTAAATCTTACACAGAAGCTAATTTCTTTAAACCCTGGAATTAGCCTGGGTTTTTTTGGCCACAATGTCCTATTGCTAATTTGGTGACCAGAGTGGAGCACAGTGTCGAACACCTCCCTTTTCATTATGACCACATCAACGAATTACCGATTTGTCAAAGCAAATAGTAAACTTCTGAACTGAAATAAAGGTCAAAGATGCCTCTGTTGTGAAATGCCCTTAGCCAGCACATAGCGCAAAAGTCATGGTCACCCCCACCCACCATATCCGTCTCTGCGATCTGCCCAGGTGAAACCGTACCCCCAGCGCTCACATCTACGCTGGAAGCAGGAAGCTTGCATTTCCAGCCCACAAACAGATCAGATTGCTGGCCAGCTTATCAATAATGCAGGGCTCTGTATCTCCCCCTCCGGTTACTCTCTATGGCAAGGTTATACTACTCACTCACTCACTATCTCACTGATTCCCACACTCACACACTCACTTACTCACACACACTCACTCAATCTCTTTCTCACTCATTTGCTCACTCACCACTCACTCACTCACAAACTTACTCAATTGCTCACTCAATTATTCACTCAATCGGTCACTCAATCAATCATTCAATCATTCAATCAGTCAATCACTCACTCAATCACTCGCTCAACACCAAATCACCACTCACCACTCACTCACTCACTCACAAACGTATTCAATCGCTCACTCAATTGCACACTCATCACTCACTCACAAACTTATTCAATCGCTCACTCAATCATTCACTCAATCGGTCACTCAATCATTCACTCAATCGGTCACTCAATCAATCATTCAATCAGTCAATCACTCACTCAACACCAAATCACCACTCACCACTCACTCACTCACTCACAAACGTATTCAATCGCTCACTCACTTGCTCACTCATCACTCACTCAATGGCTCACTCAATCACTCGTTTGCTCACTCACCACTCACTCACTCAATCACTCACTCATTCACTCATTCACTCATTCACTCACTCACTCACTCACTCACAGTCTGCATCATAGGATTGTCAAGAGAAATTACACATTAAACTGATGGGAGCTAACAATATAATTACAAGAATTTTCCACACCATGCACATGTATTTGCTATATATGGTTCTCAAACATGTAATTTTAAAAGAAATGTATGTTTTAGCAAACATTGATTTTAAACTAGGTTAAATAAATGTATTTTACCTTATTTCGTAGTACCAGATGTTATGTTTTAAAATGAAAATACTGTCTCTACATTTGCACTAATATCAAAGCCAAGTTAGGTCACATGCACAACTGAAGAGCTGTGACAGACTGTGGCAGAGCAAAGCTCTGCCCTTTTTAAATTGGCAGGGATGGGGTTAATTTCCCCTACCTGCCTGGGTTTATTATGTTCAGGTGGCTGGGGTTGATTAGTTGATTAGGTTAATTAACGATCAATCAGCGCCCAGCCACCTGACATAAAAGGAGGTCTCTGCTTCTCATTTAGGAGGAGGGAGCTGAGGAAGCAGGTTGGTGGTTTTGTTTTGTTTTGTTTTGTTTTGTTTTGTTTTGTTTTGTTTGGTTTGAATCCAGTGAAGGCATTGCCCAGCCTGGAAATTGTTATTTTTGCTTTAAGTCTTGCTTTATTTGTGTTTAAATCCCTTTATTTTGGCCCTTGTGTCCTTTCATTTTTGTGTTTATTTATAATAAAATAGTTATTTTTTTGAACTACAGACTCTGGGCCTCTATCCACTCACCAGCCTGCCACACAGACTGATAGAGGTGTGGCCTGGGGTACATAAGGGGATCTGTGTATAATAGCAAGGTTCCCTGGCTGGAGGCGGTGTCTGGACTGATGCAGGACTAACATGTGTTAACGCGCAAGCTGATGGTGTTGTTGTGGTTCTCTAGATGCATTTAAAATACAGGCTCGAGAGGAGGAGCTAGAGAGATGGGGACACGGCAGGCAGATATTGCGTATAGTAATAGCTTCAAGGTAAAGAGTTGCATAGTCCACAATAACTAAAATGAATCGATACCCTGAGTCAGTTCCATCCAAGGGGCTCACTATATCTACCCCAATGCGATCAAATGGAGTGGAAATGAGTGGGTGTGGAACAAAGGGAACTGGCTTCACTCCTTTCGCGACCGTTAATTGGCATTTGGAACATGATGCCACATATTTCTATATATCTCCATAGATCCAGAGCCAATAAAATCTGGACAGGATCTTTTCCTTAGTTTTTTTCATGACCAAGGTGCCCCCATACGAAATGTTATGGGCCAGCCTGAGCACCTCTGTCCAGCAATTGACATATCACCTGCCCTGTGCCCGCTGCTCAGGATACACGATACAGCAACTGATTCCTTAGGAAGTAAGCACCTCCACCGTTCCTTCAGCACTTGTATAGTCAGTAAATTGCCTTGCTCACCCACCATGTCAATGTCCCAGTACCAAAAAGTCTGTGTTTCGAGGTGAAGAGGCTCTATGGCCGTAATAGGGGAGGTCCTGACACTGCTCCTTCTTCCACTGCTACTTGTGCCCTGCGCTCCCTTTTAGTTTTCCTAGGACGAAACTTGGGGATAAACCAATAACAAACAAGGACTTTAGTGGGAAAATTTCGGCAATGGTTTTCCCTCCTCTACTTGAGACCTAGTGGCCAAAATGACTGGATATAGCAACCTCTTAGCTACTGCCACCCTTACGTTCAAGGCTTGATTTTGTACTGTTAATGTTATTTTGGTGGTGGGACATGTCCTGGTATCCCCATGAATACAAACGATAACCACCGCCTGGAGTAGACATCAAGACACCCCCCCACAGGAGCCTCTCCTGAATTAAGATTTGCCAACATCCTAAGTCCACTAATGCATGGGTAATGCATGGTATACTCTGCAGTTCGTGGTTCATGACTGCATCCCAGGTCATAGTCCATCTGCGGACATTCTGCAATCTTGTGGCCTGGCTCGTGGCAGCTAAAACATAAAAGAGTGGTGGATACATCCAGGCCGGCGGGGTGGAACTGTCTCGCCCCTCAGACAGGGGCAGGGTAGGGACTCTCTCTTCTGGGGTTGGAGTAAGGTAAACCCCAAGGGATTTACCTTACCTCTTGGTCTAGACTTGGTGGAGGGATTCCCTGGACCCTACTTGCGTGGCTCAACCTCCCTGACCTTGGCAGCTGTTGCATCCTGATGTGCCTCTGGTTGGTGGTGGCGTACTGACATGCTCATTAGTCCCGGGAGTACCTTCAGCAGCTGCTCCATGACCACCAGGTTGATCACCTGCTGAACGGTCTGGGTCTCGTACTCCATCCGCTGGCGACAGAGATGGAACAGCTTCTGGAAGGCCTCTCGGGATCTCATCCCCTCATCCAGTCTAAACCCCCGAAACCTCAGCCGGTAGATCTCCGGGTTGATTCCTAGGTGTACAGTTATTTGCTTTATGCACCCATAGTCCAGCGCTTCAGCACTGTCTAGCAAAAAGGTGAATAAAAAAAAAAAAAAATAGCAAATCCTCGCAAAAGTATTCTCACAGCTGTGTGCTATCTGGGCACACACTCCTCAGGTTCTTCCTGTCCTCCAAATCTCCAGGTCCTTCCTGTTCTCCGGCCCTGCTCTGTTCTCAGTTCCTACCCTTTTTATAGCCCCCCCCCTGCATCACCATTGGCTATGGCTTCATGCAGGCGGGACTTCCTACTACTGGGGTGAAAGCGCTGCAACTAACCACCAGCCACTGTGCGCAGGAGAAAAACATCACGATTTGGAACTCTCGCCCTCTTTGGTGCATGGTGCTCCCACCGTCGCTTGCTTTAAATCAACTCTCAAGACCCACCTTTTCTCTTTTGCTTTCAATGCTCTTTAAGCCTGATATCTGTTATTAGCTGCTGTGTTGCTGCTACTATATCATGTATTATGCTACTATCATATATTATGCACTTTCCACTGTATTTAATGTATTATGCATGTTTTTTTTTTTTTTTGACTGTATCATGTATTATGCATTTCTCAGTATTTCAAGTATTAAGGAGTTTCTTTTTGTTATTGCATCTTGTAAAGTGCTTGGTGATGGTGGTCTGTGAAAGGCGCTATATAAAATAAAGATTGTTTATATAGTTTTTAAATGTAGCAACTTTTATTGTAACCTTTTTTTATATACAAATGTGTTTTTTCATGATGTGCTTTTGCACTGCACACTGTAGCTTTAAATTTTAATGTTTGTTTTGTGAAAATATTTGAAATGACCAAAGAGTGGACATACTGTAGCAGCTTTGAATTGTATTTCACCAGTCAATAAATAAGTTAATTGCACTAACTGATTCTGTATCATGACTGTGTGCTGTGCTCTACCTTTGAATTTTAAGCGTGCCCAATTGTAAACATAATCTATCAACCTAATGTTAAATGCTTGTAATTTCACCACTGCCTGAGTCAACGCACCCCAACTAGGGTGACCACCCGTCCCTAATTGGGCGGGACAGTCCCAAAATGTAAAGATCAAGTCCCGGACTTAATGCCTCTGGGACAGCATTTGTATTGAATTCATAGACACAGTGCAATCTTACAGTTTAATGTCACAGAGAAATCATAGCATATCTGTTTACAGCACCGTCCCTGCCGCATTATTTTGCAATGCCTTACTCTCGTTCTCTCGGCAGTTAAAACAACGCAAAAATATATATGTATATATCCAGGCGAGCTGTGTTTATTCATTTTTAGAAAGGGAGTCTCAGGAAAGAACAGAAATGCAGCACTGTGACTGAAACACTTTACAGCATGTTGATGCAGAGTCGTTATCGGCATGAGACGAGATGTTGGTGTGGTTCAGTTGTGCATACCGTGTGGAAGGCTTCTGGGGGCGGGCTGCCATCGAGACAGAACAGCAGCTAGTGACAGCGAAATAGTTCACAAATGGTCAGTCCGTCCATCCGTCCCCACTCTGGGGGAAACACCAGCGTCAGAAATGGCAAATGTTCCGTTTTTGCATTTTGAAAAGGTGGTCACCCTACCCCCAAAATATATTTATATTTAATTTTGAGTCTAAAAAAAAAATAAGGTTGAGGGAAGATTATGACCAGGAAATAGGTGGAAAATAATGTTTGAAAAACATCACAAAGCAGCTTATTCATTGTACGTATTCATTGATTCATTTAAAATACGTTTCTGAACAGATCATAGTTTCCTATTCAGTTTTACACAAATAAGGATGAGTCCACTTTACTTTGAGCACATCTATTGAGGGTCTGTATCATTTTATCAGTTTAAGACAAATGTTAACCTGCGGAGATGTCTTGACTTTTCACAAATTCAAGGAGACTAACCTTGAAGACATGTCACAGTGATGCTTTTCATAACCATTGGACAAAACAACCCGGCCGGGAGAATGGTATAAAACAGATGAGTTTGCGATGCAGTCGAGTGAACTCTATCAAACATACCAAAACATTTCACATGTACAGAAACAGCCAGGTTAATATAAAATGTCCAGCCATATAAAGATATGATATCTACAGAAGAGGCTAAGTTATACACAGCCCTGTAAAGAGGCAATGTGATAGTGGCTATGTTAAACAGGATATTTACTTAACTTAAATTAACTTAACTTCCACTTTTACAGGGCTGACCCCTCTTGTATTTGGATCCTTTTGTAGATATTGTATCTCTTTATGGCTGGACCCTTTATACTAGCTTGTTTTTTTTTTAATTTATTTTTTAACACATATGTGTTGTTCAGTCTTTAAAAAACAATTCAAATAAAATAGCAAGGACTGTTTGTAAATTAAGTTTGTGTGCAGTTGGAAGATATTTAGAAATTAAGAATGAAATGAAAAAACAACTGAGTAACTTCACAGCCCTTGAATTGGCTTTGGTTAAAGTCACATGTCAAGCAGCCGGAGTCCGGTCTAGTCTATAGTTCAATAGTGTGGTGTTTACATCTGCCACTGTATCATTTTATAGGGCCTTGCATCAGCTAAACCAGACTTTTTCAATACTTTCAAATACACTTGGTGAAGTATTATCTTCTGGTTTGTAAATTACTTGAAAGAAAGATGCATGTCCAGACAGACAGGCAGAAGCTCTGCCCACCCCCCAGCTTGTCCCTTGCACTCTTTGAGATGTGAGTCAGGATCCTGGCTGGTCCTGGAGCTGTCTGGCAGTGGGATAGAGACAGCGTGCTTTCATTAGGCATGTTGGCAGTCTGCTATCATGTATGTTTACTCAGAGTATATGAGGCATGGAGGCTCAGTATTATTTACATCTGCCGCACCGTCGCAGGGTTAGCAGGACACCAGGGGGGAAAAACACTTTCCTGCTTTTCACACAGGGTGATTCATAATATGTACTGCATCACAAAAACTGGAGGGTATGTAGAGGATAATATGCAAAGGAAACATTTCTGTGACAAAGGGTTGTTTAATAATGTCAGCATTTAAGTAGAACTGAAAGCAAAATAACAATATTGTGCGAATTATATAAATAAATATATCTGTTTTGTATTTTTGTAAGAGGTGTTCTCTTAATTTTGTTACTACAGATTTACAGGCTTGACAATGAAATCATGTGTGGTAAAGCACAGTGAAAGTCTGGTAGCGCATTGCAAAAGCATGATAAAACCAAAAGAATAGGATAGCCATGGTAAAAATTTTATTGATTATTGATTGATTAATCACCATGGTGCCCTATTTCGAACCTCACGTATAAAATATGTATTACTAGCATATGCACGTTTTCAGTTGTATTTGAAAGACTTTCATTAATTTTTTGTTTTTTAATTATGAAGCTTTCTCAATGCATTTATTCCATTGTATAATAATTTGCACAAGCATGTTTCAGTTGTATGAGCTGTGGCGATTCACACATTTCTTTTGCTTTCTGACTACAAAGGGTTCTCAATGCATTGATTGTTGGTGATTATTACTGATATTCAATCAGGAAACTGGTTGCTAATTCCACTTCTAAGTCCAGCACAATTGATTCTAAGTCTGGATTGAAGATGGGGTTGTTCGAGAGCTGTGCTTTTTGTCTAGTGGTAACTGATTAAAACCTGGGCAGGAGATAATGCTCAGCAATTTGTGATTGCATCGATTCTGTTGTGATGTGTTCTTGTTTTGTAATTGAAAAAACAATAAACAGAATTTGAAAAAAATCTAAACAATAACAAAGATATCTTTAAAATTGTAATTGTGACCGATTCTCTGATGTGTGGGTATGAAGAGAGCTATTGTATATAAGAGTATTGTATTTGTGGAGTATTGAAATACAGTGCACCAGTATCAGGTATACGTTTAAATAAGTTGCATGAGGTAATATACAATTGTTAATGCGGATTTGATCTAATTTGTGACAGGCTGAGCAAAGTGAACTCTTTTGAAGACTGATCTGTTTCAATAGTTGCACAATTGCAAGACAATTAGGACTACTTACTATTCATCTAAGCACATGGTGAATTTGAAATCCATCTATTTAACCAGAAAAGTTAGATAGATTAGTACAGTTCCCCAATGTGTCCAAAGGTGGTAAGGAATCAGGAAAAAGGGCTGCCATACATAGTTTACCATCTGAGATAAAAGGGTGATGTTAGTTTTTAAGAAGCTGTATTTTATATTTTGAACAAGGGCTATGTTTGTAACAGACAGTGGTTTTATGTATAATGAACTGTATTCATGCTAACTGTAACAAATTGTCTGTAACTCCTGTGACATTGAACTAGTGAATCCAAGTCATAAATCTCCTTCCCAATCTGTGAAGGTGCTTTATAACAGGAACAGTGTGCCCCGGACTGGATGGATTGGCAATTCATTCCAGGGAAAGTTAGAAGTCAGTCATCCAGAAAGGGAGCGGAGTCGCAATACCAGAAGGCATTGCCTTAATTTGGTTGGTGATGTGGCAATCGTTGATTGGAGTAAAGCAGTTGCACTCGCTACCGAAGGGGGGCATGACTGAGGGTACATCGGGGGATGTGGCGAAGCAATCTGTTTCTTTTATTATGATTGTGAAAAGACCTGTAAAGGACAATGCAAGTAACAAGTAAGTCAGTGTTTTCGTATTGTATCTGTCTGTCTATTAATTGACACATTTGTAATTTACAGACGACTAAAATCTGGGAGCTGTCGCTATCAGCCAGCATCAAACCTGGACTACACTGCACTACTGTTTGACCGTTGCTGTATAATTCACCACTTGCACTAGGGGCACTCACTGTTGGGATTTGTGATCATGTACAGTATGTGTATAGTGTGTGTTATTATTATTTCAGGACTGAACCCTGTGGGTTTTAACTGTGCCATACACATCGTTGTGTGGGAACAATTACTACTATTTGCAGCACAATAAAGAGCTGTTTTTCACTGTGAACTGTGTTGTGTTTGTTATTCCTGAGCACTTCATCACCTCTACACCTGAGCACTGCAAACCACTTTGCTACAGTCCGCCATAGTAATAGCATAGCAAAGTGCAATAAAGCACTGTGAAAACTTGTTGAAGCATAGGTAGGCACTGTAAAGTTCAGATAGATATGGTAAAGCATATTAATACACATAGCAAGTCTGGGTAAAATATGGTTAATGCATGGGAAAAACATAGCAAAATTGCAAAGAAACTGGTGAACTATATAACTTGGACACTCTTGAAAACAGAGTGTTTTTTTCTACCTGAAGTGCATTATCCTGGAGTAAATAAACTGAATGAATGATATGTGTATTGTAAACACCAGGAAAGAGGAGAACGGGGTAATTTACTGTAGGATGACCGACTCTGCATCAACTCAGCTGGGAAAACAAGCTGACAGCACAAGCACACAGACCAGCTAAACACAGCATGGAGCTGCTGACGCCAGCAACCACCTTCTCACTTCCATTTTATTTGTGTACAAGAACCCCTCCAGATATTCTTCTCATCTCTGAAGGGCTGTCAAGAGTTACAGCCCCTTTATAACTGTACTGCCTTACACCATGGTAAAAGCACAGCAAAGTAAAACACAGTAAAATAGATCACAGACAAGCATGGTGAATCACACAGAACTTAGCTATTCCCCATAGTTTATTTAGTAGAGGTTTAATTGTTTCCATTAAACAATTTAGAACAGGGCTGGAACAAAGACTAGGAGTGGAAGAGTCAACTTTGGCCACCCCTGCCTTAAGACTTGTTTTTTATCCAAGCTCAGATAACTGCAACTACTAGACTCTGAAGTTGTGTCCCTATTAACTGAAAAGTTTTTTTTTTTCCTAATGGGAGTGACACATTAATGGAATTTCAGAGACAGACACAAAAGAAAATCCCACACAAACCCCAGAGAGCTGTGCTGCACAAACTCACGCTGCCTCAATGCTGTCCTTTGCCAGTCTTCCTGCACATAGAGCACCCTCTACTGCCTGTCCTTGTGCCTGCACCACCACGGTGAACTGCTCAGCATTAAGAGGTCTAGCAACATGTTTTATTTCTGTAAAAAGAAATTACTCAGTCAAGTAGAACAGCACCTGATAAGGTTATAAAAACTAGAATTAAACACAGCAGGGTTGTAGGCTAAGGCAGTTTAAGTAAATTAAGTTGTTTATTTCTGAGAAAAAATTGATCCTTTTTTATATATATATAGCTAACAAATAAAGGATATAATATATTATATATATATTATATATATATATATTTTTATTTTTTTTTTTTTAAATTATATGACCACACCGGCTAAGTACTATGTACTTGTAATTGCCTTTAAGAAGTATTTATCAGCACATGTTGAATAAATCTATTCATGAATGTGTTGATTTCAAAACAATAAAAGCTGTCCTTCCCTCATCTTTACAATTGAATACCAATCAATGGCACTGAGGCCCAAATTTATAAAGGGGAAAAAACAACCACAAAAAGCCATGTAATGTGCATGTTCAGTACGGATGCACTCATCGTCAAAGTAACGACCTATTTTATAAGACTAATTAGGTAAAGCAGACGATTCTGCAATCAATCCATTTAAATACTCCTCACCACAATTGGTTATGGAGAATTACACACCTCTCACAATCAATAGTGAGTTTGGGTCAACCCTGGGTGTGTAGGCTACACATTCCAAAAGAAAATGAATGGCACACAAAGACCTCAGCCTGGTACTAGCCATGGTGATGAGGATACTCAGAAGAGAAAACTGAAATTTACCAATATGGAATTGGAGGTTTTGGAACAAGCAGTACTTGTAACACATGAAGATGTGTTACAAGCTAGAAATACATCACCAGAACAAAGGAATAAAATATGGAATGCGCGGTGGCTTCTTAATAAACAAATGCACCACTTCAGAGTTTGTAGTAGGTTGCTTATACATTACGACATATCATGCAGTTACTGTGCTTCACATATTAGTTCAACTTCTTATTTCGTATAGAATAATTCCAGGCATATAGACTTTTCAAACTTCAGAAACAAAAAGTGTTTTAAAAGCCGATTGGAAGTGAATTTTCTCATCCGGAGCATTAACATTTCTAATGCAGTACTGCCATACCAAGACCATAAACTGACAATGAATCAGCCTTACTACTGCAGTATGATAGTAAAAATGTGAGCGCCACAGATTAAAGGAAAATTCGCTTCCAAATGGCTTTTAAAACACTCAGGCCCAGATTTATAAAAGGACTGCGCATGTTTTACGACCATAAAACGGTCACTGAGGGTTCTGAATTCTTGGATGAGGTTTATAAAATACAAGCAATGGCATAAACACACAATTAACATGTGATTTACGGGGGCAATGTCTCTGTGTGCTTTAGCCCTTGATGCATATGTAATTCTGTATATGCATATGTAATTCTGTATATGCATATGTAATTCTGTATATGTATATGTAATTCTGGGGTGTTTCTGAACAAAACTGCTTAAATTGAGAGGGGATTTTGCAAATGAGGTCCAGTAAATATTCCATCTAATTTATTAAAAATGCAGGTCTCGTATTTGCATGATTATTTTAAGAACTCTGAAAAGCAGGCGTTAATTTGCCACAGTCAGACAGTAGGCTATATTAAAGGCAAGGTGATGTGGGAGACTTGCCTGCAGCAAGAAG
Organism: Polyodon spathula; assembly: GCF_017654505.1. Lineage (NCBI taxonomy): Eukaryota > Metazoa > Chordata > Actinopteri > Acipenseriformes > Polyodontidae > Polyodon > Polyodon spathula. Next base: position 18,872,178 of record NC_054537.1, on the reverse strand, counting down.
GAGACATCGTTTTCAAGGACAAAGAAACATTTAATAACATTTTGCAAAGAGTTAATTTTTTAACCCTTCTGATCAAGTCAGTTTGTAAATTAAGGTTTATAATACCAGTTGTTTTGCAAACTCCAATTTTCAATACATGTTTCATAGCTAAATAACAAAACAGAAAGTCTGCAAATAGAGAATATAGAATCCACCACAGGGGCAAAGCAAGGTTCTAACGAGAGCCTTTACTTAGAGTGTAGGCAAAAGAACGATGGAGGGGATTAAAAAAAGATTAAATGATATTCCGAGGTGCACAAAATAAAAAGTTTCATATGCAATGAGGGCTCATCCTCCACCATTATTTTAGTAATGGCTACAGAATGTATTTTGTGTAATATGGCATTCTGGTATTTAACAATACTGGTTCAGGCTGTATTGTTAAATCTGAGTTGGAAAGAAAACAATAAAAAAAAACAGAGGGACAGATGATGCAGTTAGTTTGTAGCTAGAGCAAGTACAGTTTTTCGACCATATATACCAGATATACAGATATGCTTTAAAATCATACATAGAGTAAGACATACAGACAAACATAAGAAATAGGAGAGTTGTAACTGCATAAGACTTTAAGAAGATATAAGTCGTAGTTAAACTGAAGACTGTTCGTATGCAGTTGATTTGTTGCTGAACATATTGTTGTACAACAATGGAAGGATTATCCACCCGTTTGACTGCCATGGATGTAAGTAAATAAAGCTTATTGTTTCAGAAGTCTGAAAAGTCCATATGCCTGGAATTATTCTATACGAAATAAGAAGTTGTACTAACATGTGAAGCACAGTAACTGGATGATGCGTCGTAATGTATAAGCAACCTACTACAAACTCTGAAGTGGTGCATTTGTTTATTAAGAAGCCACCGCGCATTCCATATTTTATTCATTTGTTCTGGTGATGTATTTTGAGCTTGTAACACACCTTCATGTGTTACAAGTACTGCTTGTACCAAAATCTCCAATTCCATATTGGTAAATTTCAGTTTTCGCTTCTGAGCATCCTCGTCACCATGGCTACTACCAGGCTGAAGTCTTTGTGTGCCATTCATTTTCTTTTGGTATGTGTAGCCTACACACGCAGGGTTGACCAAAACCCGCTATTTATTGTGAGTGGTGTATAATTCTCCACCGCCAATTCTGGTGAGGAGTATTTAAGTTGGTTGATTGCTTTACCTAGTTAGTCTTACAAAACAGGTTGTTATTTTGACGCTGAGTGCGACCATACTGAACATGCACATTATCTGGCTTTTTGCGGTCAATGTTTCCCCTTTATATATGTGGGCCTCAGTATACAAGTGAATTGCCATTGATTGATACACCATTGTAGAGGTGAGGGAGGCCAGCTTGTTTGTTTTAAAACCAACACATTTATTTATTTACTTATTTACTTATTTATTTGCTTATACCTTGGACAGTTCTGTATCAAATATTAAAAATTAAAAAGATTCATTCTGGTCCCACAGTATTTGTACTTCCAAACAAACAACACGTACATTTTAAAGGTTACCTAAAACACAACAGAGCTATTAACACAAGTATTTGCAGCATTCAAAAAAAATACATCTTTTATAAATTTATAAATACAATTTTATAATCTTTAAAATCTGATGCATTCATAACTATTAAACACTCAATAACTCTTCACTGAGAAAATACTAAAAGGAAGTTAATATAGTCAGTAACAAACACTTCAAAATGTTTCTGTGAGAAAGACTTCCAGTCGAAACATTTATCAATCAATTGATTTAGTTGGTTTTGTTATTTCTTTAAATCTTGAGCATGATTGAAATCGTGCAGTGCCATTCAACACCCTTGTTCAAATACGCTCTGCAGGGTGCACTAAATAAACACATACAAAGGGTTCACCTTAAGGTGTGTCAAAGCTGTGAACTACGAGACTGGGCTGGATAAATAAATAATAGCGCAATTGACTGTCAGCACAGGTTTAAAGTGGCCATACTATCTGCTATGATTTAATGATCGCTGAGTGATAGGGCTGAGATGAGCCATCTCATTGTTGCAGAAATAAATGGTACAGTATCTTACAGAAACACAGAGGTGGAATTGTTGAGCTGAGAAGGATCTGCCGCTCACTCGTGAGAGATTGCCATTAAAAACGCATGGTGCCCAACTGAAGAGGTGCCCTCTCTTCTCAGGCACTGCTCCCCAGCAGAGGGCGAGGCAACTTGATTTACACTGCGACTGAATGATTCATGCATTCTTTTACAAAGACTTGCAGAAGATGTTAGGGTTAGGTTTAGGGTTTGATGTGATTCAATGGTTCATAAAGAGCTTTACTTGAATGCTTTATGAAATGTGAAAGAAATCATACATTTGTTACATTTAAATGACAGGACTGTAATTGTATGAATATAAATGTTAGAAGGATTTCTGCATGTTATACAGGGTGATTTTATACAGCATTGTCGGAACATGGTGAAAACTGGAAGATATGTGGTGGATGATACTCAAAGGAAAAATGTCTGTGACAGGGTTGTTCAATAATGTCAACATTTAAGAAGCACTGAAAACAATGTAAAAATAACCAGTGTTGAGCATATTATGAATCCCAATGTGTATGTGGTGTGCTGTACAAAGGTTATACAATGAGGTTTTTGCTTGGATTGAATATATGAGGTGAGCAATAATTTATGGGTTAAAGAAATCTACACTCTACTGTAAAATCTATCTATACTGAGCAGCCAGAAATGAAGTGGTAACCTGCAACCCTAAGCCCACAGTGTGTAGCTGAATGTTGATGAATTGTAGCATGTTTGCTGCTTGTCACTGCACCAGAGAACCATTGCAAGAGGCACCCGATAGCATGCTCCTTATGATCTCGATGAGATCCTTCTGCTGAGTAGCTTGTTGCTGAATAATTGCACGCAATTCTCACACAGCCAGTAGAGGTCTTGTGGATCACATGACCTTATAATTGTATCTCTTTATTCATTGTCCAGTCAACGTGCCAGTCCTGAGACATGCTGCTCAGTACTATAAAAGCACCACTGCGTTCTTTTTACAGGCTCTAACACATCAGACTGGTACAATGCAGCTCTGCTGCTAGCAGAATATTATTATTATTATGAACTAGTCATTAAGAAGATGCTTTTATCCAACAAGAAGGTGTGAACTATGTATCAACAACTGAATTTAAAGAAATGTATATTTAAAAAATGTATAAATAGCTCCTGTAGAGCAGTAAATACATTTTAAAAAAAAAACAGAAAATGGTGCACTTTCCACTTTACAGCAAGTGTTGACTTCTGTATTCGGTTACTGTGATAGAAACAGAAGAAATCTAAGCTGTAAGTCTGCCTCCCCACCAGGAAGGATGTTTGGTAAGGTTAGGGGTTTCGTATTCAGTGTGAACGGCGCGGCCGGGTTGCTGAGGCTCCCAGTCATGAGGCTACTATAGCCCCTCTCGATATGGAACCAGTTGATTGACTTGGAGTGGGAGCATAAAAATGACCCTACCCTCATCAACTTCTGGGAGCACGTTCGGCTACTAGTACAGCCATACTATATGATAAACAGGCATCTACTGTATAGAGTAGACCAAGGGCCATATGAGGTGATATGGGCCAGGATAGGGTGAATTATGAAATTCAGCAGCCCAGTCACCGAAATAAACTCAAAATTTACCACGTTAACTAACTGAAACCCTGGAGGGAAAGGGAGGCCTTGTTTATAGCCAGCGATAATCTGGAAGAGGGTTTTGGTCCTGACACTGATCCACTTAATGCTGTTAATATTCCAATGAGGAAACAGTTGCTTCATGATCAGAGATGGGACCTTCAACGAGTAGTAAGGGTTTTTGGTGATGTTTTTTTGGTGAAGTGTTGAAAAAGTGTTGAACTGGTTGAATGAATATTATTAAACATGTTATTATTCCTCCGTCAGGTGTCAGGGTCCGGGAGAGGCCGTACCGGATCCCAGAAAGTCAATGGTCAGCAGTTCACAAGGAGGTGGGGACTATGCGCGAGCTAGGAGTCATTCAGCCTTCCCAGAGCGAGTGGTGCAACCTTATTGTACTGATGCCCAAGAAGGACAGCTGCACTTGTTTCTGTGTGGATTTTTGTAAGGTGAATGTGATCTCCAAGTTCAATGCATATCCCATGCCTCGGATGGACTAGCTCCTAGACAGACTGGGAAAGGTGCAGTTTATCTCAACTCTGGATCTGACAAAGGGATATTGGCAGATCCCACTGACTCAGAGCTCTCAAGAGAAAACTGCTTTCTTTACCCGAGATGGTCTGTTCCATTTCCAGACCATGCCCTTCGGGCTGCATGGAGCCCCAGCAATCTTTCAGAGACTGATGGACCAAGTGTTATATCGCCATCAGAAATATGCCGCAGCGTATATTGATGACTTGGTTATTTTTAGCTCTACCTGGGGAGAGCATATTGTTAGATTATCAGCCATCCTGTAGTCTCTGAGGGAAGCATGTCTGAAGGTTAATCTGGGGAAATGGAAATTTGGCAAACGTGAGACCCAATATCTTGGCCATATTATGTATAGGTAATGGTCAGATAAAGCCAGTCGCTTCCAAAGTCCAGGCTTTGGTAGAGGCGATGATCCTGAAGACCAAGTCTCAGGTGAGGTCACTACTGGGGTTGGCCAGTTATTACCGCTGTTTTTTTCCAGAGTAATCCACCATAGTTAACCCCCTGGTTGACCTCACCAAGAAAAATGCATCAAATGTAGTTAAGTGGACAGGGGAATGTCCAAGGGCCTTAGACATGATTAAGAGGAAGCTTTGCCAGGCCCCTGCCCTAATTAAACCTGACTTCAGCAAGGAGTTAATTCTTCAGACCGATGACTCCGACATTGGTCTAGGAGCTGTCCTGTCCCAGGAGATTGATGGAGTAAAAACCCCATTACTTATTTGAGAATCATGGTTACCAGGGAAACGGCTCCCAGGAAGAGGAACTACTCCATCATTGAGAAAGAGTGTTTGGCTATTAAATGCCCTACTCACTCTCTTAGCTATTATCTCTTGGGGCATTCCTTCACTCTTGTCATGGACCACGCCCCCTTAAGTGGTTAAACATGATGAGGGACACGAACGCCCAGATTACTCGGTGGTATCTGGCACTGCAACCCTTCTCTTACACCATGAGGCATTGTGCAGGGAAGTTAGTGGTAGCAGCCTTTGGCTCCACTCTGAGGGGTGGGATATGTGGTGGAGAAAGAAGGAATCCGAGCTGTAAGTCTGCCTCCAAACCAGGAAAGACGTTTGGTAAGGTTAGTGTTGTGTCATTTCAGAGATGGCCAAACTCTGTGTTGCGGAGAAACCAGAAGTCGGACACCTTGAGGATGTAGTGCTGCTAAACTAATCCATTTTCATCAGCTGGGGGCCTCGCAGTGATTGGATAAAGCATGGTGTCGGGCTGATTACAGGGTGGAGATTGGCAGCACAAAAGGGGTGCAGCTGCGTGAGCATTGATCTTAAATTGCTGACTGATGACGCTCCACAGTGCTCTGTGTTTGTTTTGTTTCGTTGCAGAGGATTGACACAGGAGCTGCAGCTATACAGCCAGCAAGAGGATCCAGGACATTATCCCCTGCATAGCCCAGCACGGCACCACACCACAACCTGGTATTGAGAGCACAGCTTTTCATGCATGGAGGGATCCAGGTGGTACCACTGTGCTGGATTAATTATTGTGTTTTTGATTAGAGATTGTCTTTTTATTTCCCCCTGATACCATTGTTAGTATCAGGGGTGACTTTGACAGACGGATTTTAAAATAATAAAGCACGGGTTTACTGAACAGTGTGAGGCCATTCCCTTTCTGCACTTCACCACACACATCCTTACAGTTACACATGCACTGGGAGTCACTCCAGCATAGCTGCTGTGATGACCACACTGTATGCAGGAATAAACTCTGTCATTTATTTTCTTTCTTTCTTTCTTTCTTTCTTTCTTGTAGATAGAGCTGTCCAGGATATCACTAAACACACACACACACACACACACACACACCACTTAAAATAAAATAATTGCTGAAGCGAAGCTGAGGCGTCTCGTCTCCCAGAGAAAGTTTCATCTCCTCTCGCAGAAAAAAGTAAATACATTAGGAAAGATAACCCGTAATAGGCCTAATATTTATTTAGTTATTAAATGAATCTTGAATAAGATGTCTGTGTTATAAAGTGCCAGCGCAGCTTTTCTTCAGTTCAGATACCGTATCAAAAGAGAGAGAACAAAACGGTAGACTGAGAAGTTGTTTATAGTTTGAACAACATCGGTACTGTATTTACTGGAGAAATATTGCATGAATCACTAGTATAGGGAATTGGGGGACATGCTGTAGGAGCATTATATCCAAGATGTGTTATAGCGAGGGAGCACTGTTTTCCTGTCGATATAACTATAGATTACAATAGTTTCTATAGATATCTATAGATTTCTACAGATCTGTGATTGCTTTAATACTCTGTATATTTGTATAAATATTATATATTTGTATAGCTCAGATACTGGCAATACTATAAAAAGACATAGACGGTTGAGGCTGAAAAAGATCGTTCTGTCACCCAAATGGGGTTACAAAGAGCTGAAGTGCATCAGATGAGAGACTGAGGCAGGTTTAATATATACATCAATAGCATGGCCACTTAAGTTCCATTTACAAAGAAGAGCCCATCTCTGTTGCAATGTGTTTTCTACTCATTTGCAGTGGAAGCACAGTGAACGATACAAACTACAGAAGATTAATTTATATTGAATATAACTGCAAATATAAATATACATGCATGTGTGCGCTTGCATGCTTCATGTAGATATACAGTGCATACATACACATACATGCATGCATACATACATACATAGTAGCATTTTTAGTAGCTTAAAGGAGCAACTTGTAGGGGTTGCATCAAGTTTACTGTTAAATAATAAAGCAGCCCCGTCCTCTGTGTAAGTAAAAATAACATCTGCCCTGCAAATGGAGAGCTTAGCGTTTCTTTATAATTTATGATAAAAGCCTCTACAGCCTCTACAGCCTCTACAGGGCTGCTCTAACAAAGTGGCTAAACAAAGAGAGAGGGAGAGCGAGGGAAAATTGAAGTAAACAAAAAAAAGAGAAATAAACTCTTTTATTGTGTGTGTGTGGACAAAATTTAAGGAAATGTCCCCACAAATTCCTAACTTTGTAAAACACCTTTTTTTTTGTCAACATTTTTTTTTGTCTGACTGGAGTTAGAAATAGTAAATAAAAATATAGTGAGAGTCAATGAGAAGACCCCACAAGTATAGGAATACCAACAGTGTGTGTGTGTGTGTGCGCGCGTGTGTGTGTGTGTGTGTGTATACAGCTATGGCCAGAATTTTAGGATTGAAAAAAATAAAAACTATATGAACATAATTTAGATCTTTATTTAACATCATGTACAGTAATCAAAGAAACTACAAAATGACATCACAAAAGTCTACTGGAAGCCATAATAGTAGTGCAATATTTCATGATAGATTTAGAAATGTCACATTTTTCCATTTTTGTCTCTTTTTCGTTAAGTATATGGAAAGCTACAAAGTGATATGTAATTCAATATGTTAATGCAACGTTATACAGCAGGTTTCATTCGACTTTATGAAGCAAAATCTGTTAATTGTATCGGGTGGTGCAACATCTTTGCCCATCTGTGTGTGTGTGTGTGTGTGTGTGTCTGTGGTAAACTGTTAAAAGGGTGTATTCATGTCAATACTCAAATCTCCCAATCACTGTGTAGATGAATTTTTAATTGAATATTAGGCTGGGTTGTGAGTGAAACTGTTCCCTTGTTCTCCTGTGTGCCACTAGTACAGAGATGAGGGAGACAGCTCAGCCACACACCACAACACCACACTTCACCTGTGAAATGATTAGGAAAGTAAATATGATACTTTTTGTTAAATTCCTAATATTTTAAGCGACCTTATTCCCATGCTATATTGTGATTGGGTAGCCCTTTAAGAGAGGCCAACTAAGTACACCAGTCCAGAGAAATCCATAAATACAATCTCTTATATAAAATACCCCACTGGATTAAAATATCACAATTTGAACTGAGTAATTTGCAGACTGGGCTTTTTTTTTTTTTATTTTTTTTTTATTTATTTTTTTTTTACTTAACTCTGTGCCTGAATTTGACAGCCAATCGGGAAAAAAAAAAAGCCCACAGTTCTTTTAAATTTAAAAACTGTCCACTGGGCTTCAAAGTGCTTGAGTTGCCATTCTCCAACTTAAAGGAGCTTTATGTGGCCTTACAGGATGAGAATATGATATTATTTATTTGGTTCCCAATACTTTCTATGTTTTATATTAAAAGCAACATACCTGAATGCAATTAAACTAGCTCTGATATTTAAATATGGCTATTGCTTATGCACCCTTTCCTCCAGTGCTAGACTTGGGGGTGGATGCAGGTGGACGCGGTGCACCCACTACTTTTGGTAAAATGCCATTTTTCACTCTCTCATCATTGTTAATTATCTTGAATAGTAGCCTACTTTATTTCTCTTCTATACGTCATCATTTAATGTTCCAGATGCAATTTTTGCTTTTTTGAGTCTGAGTGTGCACTCTGGCTAAACAACAACTCAAGTTGTGCTGACATTATTAAGTGGCACCATGAAATCTACCCAACAGTGAAAATGTTCGACTATTAATTTTAATTATTACACTGATTATTGGTAGCCTAAAAGTTAGTTCCAATCTTCACGTAATAAAGCGATTTCAATGCAAATAAATATTTTCTCATCCAGCTAACAGTATGATTTTTCATGGACTCAGGCTCCCCCAAATTATATCTATAGATCAATGTCCTCATCTTTTTAAGTATAAAATAGACTCCACTGGGCTTGTCAATGTGAAAAGTTCCTCTCCCTCCATCACCACCCACCAAACCCCAGGGGGGAGAGGCACATTGATTAGTGTCCTGGCTGTGCAAAGTCATGAGTTTTCGTTGAGGATCCCAGACAGAGGTGTTGTATTGGCTCTGGCGCAAGGGAGGCAAAACCAACAGGGATTGTTTCTCCTCACTACGCTCAAGCAAACACTTGCAGGGTTGGCCTTTGTCTTCCAGAGGCAGGCTGCTTGCTCACATCCACTCTTTTGTTCCTGGTTGTAAGGAGGCAATTTGTTTGCTCATGGAATCAAAGGATGCCCATTGAACCTTCAGATCTCCTGAGCTGTATTGAGGGAAGGGAGTATAATTAGATATTCTAAACTTGGAAGAAAGTCAATGCTAAAATAAATGGGAACCCTACACTATTGAAATAAATACATTATTTATTTAAAATTTAGTGTGCCCAATTATTTGACCCCCTATTTTCTCCCATATTTGGAGTGTTTAATTATTTTTTCCCCTCACCGCAGCAATTCCCCAAGCAGTTCAGGAGAAACAATGGTTCAGTGGGCATCCTCTGATCCCACGACCAAGCCAGTTTCCTCTTTTACACCCAGGAACTCGAGAATGGATGTCAACGATCTACCAGCCTCTGGAGGACAAAGATCAGCAGTGTACGTTCTGAGCTCACTGAGCACCTGTCCAGCAGGGATCACTAACCCACGGGAGTGCCAGAGCCAATACAACTCTTCCTTCGGAATCCCCAGAGAAGACCGGAGACTTCACACAGCCAGTATGTGAATCTGCACTGTATGAGTCACCCTGAACACCAGGTGATATATAATGGAATTTAATCCTTGTAGATAGCTACCCATCCGAAATCATACTGGAGAAGCAGTATGTTTGCACCTTTGTCTCTGCTTGTGTTACTGGACAAGGGAGAGTTTGACAAGACATTCCCACTACATTCTCCAGAATTTCTGCTGTCTCCTCTCCAAGATGCAGCACAATGAAACAGTTTGCCTACAAGAAAACTAACAATTTCTCAAACCCTGAAAAATGATTACTGCAGACCCAGGAAGATAATATAAGTACAATACTTTGTCCCATCTGTTACCTACTTCTCTGCCGCTCAACAGAACGGCTGTACTATTATAAACCTACCTACCATTTGTATTCTGAAGTAATGAGACACTTTTTTTCATGTCCCCCCCCCCCCAATTCCCTTTCTTTGGTTTATGCAGCTGGGCCCTGTGTGTCCTTCCTCTGGCAGTAAATCACTCTTAAATATACATGCACAAACGCCATGTAAAACACAGAGCATTTATTGATGGCACGTTGCGTTCTGAAAGACAGGTTTTATTACAGGTTTTGGTACATTCTACTGCGTTTTGATTTGTTTATATGTCAGAATGACAGGATTGGAATAAACCGTTAAAAAGCAACCTGGACAAGAAAGTCTTGTGCACTTAAACACAATAGCACACTGAGCTCAAACACCGGCAGTTCCACCTCACCTCTTCGAGATTATATATATATATATATATATATATCTATATATATATATATATATATATATATATATATATCTAAGAAGCCGGTGATCTCAGAGATGTCATTCATTCCTAATAAGCACGACAGATCTGCTCAGCTTTGGCATCTCTGGTGTTGTTTTGCTTTGTTAGAAAATGACATATCCCTCTATTACATTAGTCTGGCTCTTATTTTCCTGTCCCTATCTCTTTCCATATCTTTCCTTTCCTGTCTCAGTCTCTTTCTCTCTCTTTTAATAACTGTCCATTCCTTTTCGTTTTCGCAAAGCTCCTCTACTACCCTATCCTCCTTATGTTTGCTTCTTACTGCTCCTCACTTATTCTATCGCAGATATCTTCTTCCAAAGAGTTATGTCCTTCCCTCTTCTCTCCTCCTCCTTTTCAGTTGGACTGTGAGGTCATCAGTTCCCAGATCCAACAATAAATTGAGTGTTAGGTCTGATCTATGGACCCTATTCATAAAATGTTAGGGAATGTTTTGTTTGTGTTTTTTTACAGCCGATTTTGATTAATTAAATCAGTGTTTCCATTTTTGTTGTCAGTTTGAAAGTTTATTCTATTTTTTCGAAGCAGCGTTTAGCCTAAGCGAATATTTACATACACTTGAAAAACAATCCTTCAAACAATCCTTAATGTCTTAAAGCAATGTTTCTTGGTGGCACACTGTGTCTACTGGTTTTCATTCCAATGCAGCGCTCAATTGCTTAATTGAACTTGAATTGAATGAGATATTGTGCCTGTATATATTCATACAAATGTAGCCCTGAGTTCTGTATCACAACTGCTTTGGGCACCCTCTGGTTTTTATTTTAATTCAACACATGTAGTTACAGTCTACTTAACAATTGGTCTAAGGCAGCAATTACTTGATTTTAAAGCAGAAATTATAAACAAAAAGATCTGGTCGGGGTTATCGGTTCTGATTTTCCTTGAAAAGACTTCAGGACTGGCTTGTACACCTTGTCGCACAGGAAGCCCTCACTGGAGGAATATTTCCAGTTTCCTGCTACCATACCCATTATAAAAGATCACCATGCATAGTAAAATGTAATAAAGCATAGTGAAAGCATGGTAAAACATAACTAAGCCTTGTAAAAAATAGTGAGGTACAGTGCAGCATATTACATGGCAAACAAGGGTAATATATGGTAAATGCAATTTCAACCAAGACCAAAAAAATGGGACCAAAAAAAAAAACATTTTACCAAATGAATGAAAAATCAATCGCAAGCTAGGAAATCAATTAATGCTCCTAATGCAATGACCATTACAGCATTACAAAGAGATGGCTCAAAAAACCAATATCCTCCATTGAAAACACTTCCCCGGATCCATGGGTTCTGGCATTCTCCCATTTCTTCTTATTTATTCTGATTTGTTCTGTGTTTTTCATCATTATCTGGAAATAGTTTGCGTGGGGCAGAGGAGGAGGGGGCTGAAACGTTTCATCCAACCCACTAACAACAACGGCCAGCTTCCCTGTGACTTTGGGCAAACAAATCCCCCTCTACTCATATTTTGTGTGTTGGGTTTTCTGTAGTCCATTCATCTAATTAAAGGTTTGCACTGCATAGTGCCAATCTATTTGATTCAATGATGTTCCTGGAATAACATCCTGCAGACTCATCACGTCAAATTAGGGCTGTTCTGAACACTCACGGTGGTCCTACACCGGACAGTATTATGAGGTTTCTAATTCTGTGTCCATTCCTTTGTATATACCTCTCCCAGTACAGTACAGTATGTAGAGGTATGTGTGGTTTGTAGAACATTTCCCATATCGATCCATGCCTGTCAGCGTCTGTCAGCATCCTACGAAGAGACCTACAGGGGAGAGGAAGAGAGGGACCACAGCTAGTCAATATGAGAGCTCAGAACACTTTAGAGTAGCTCTACACATTTATTTATTTGTTGTACCCGCTGCCACTAAATTACTGTCATTTAGAGCCATCAGTGCTCGTCGGGTTCCAAGCAAGTTCCTAAGTCTCTGGTCCTGGTTTCGGTACTGTGCTTAAAGTATTTGTTAGGATGAACGTTGTAATACTGTATCAGATACTTGATCCAAATATCACATTTTTGGTGAATCATAATGATCCACTGCAAAGCCATGTACAGAATGAATAATGTGGTTTAGTACTTGACCACATCTACACCTGATATTACCAGCTACTCAGAAAAAAACACAACTGGAATTGCTTCAAAGTTAAATTTTGGTTTAGTTTCCAGGTATATGTCAATGGCTGGTAACTTTGACTTGAACATCGTGAGCTGGGAATAGTATCCCCATTGTACTACAAGGGGGACACAGGAAAAAAAATCCTTTTAAGGAACTACTTTTACCCAGTGGAAGAATACATGGCCCAGGACCAGAGGACATAGTTGGAAATTAAGTGTAGACAGACTTAGGACAGAGAGGGTTGAGGGTGTGGAATGAGTTACCTAGTCATGGTATTGATGCTTAATCATGGCTTTCCCCTTATCTCTAACCAGCAGATAACTTCTCCCAGTCTCTCAGCTCTAACCTCTAGACCACTGCCTCCTTCCCAGCCTCTCATCTCTTACCAGTAGACCACACTGCCTTCCTCCCTCCCAGTCCCCCAGCTCTAACCTCTAGACCACATTGCCACCCTCCCACTGAGTCTCCCCAGCTCTAACCATCAGATAACACTTCCTCCCAGTCCCCCAACTCTAACCTCTAGACCACACTGCCTCCCAGTACCTTAGTTCAAACCATTACACTGCCTCTCTCCCTCCCAGTCCCCCAGCTCTAACAACTAGACCACACTGTGCTTATGATTAATCCAGCAACCCTCACTTAATAATTCCATGCTCGGTTATAAATTGATTGCAGATTGAAAAATGATTGCCTTCAAAGAGTAAACAGCATGAGTGGAAGAAAAAAATGAACATATTAGTTAAATGAGGGAGGGCTGCATTAAGGGCTAAGTAACTTACAGAACTGTCAGCCAGAGCATTTTAAGTTAGAATTATATAAGAAAGCAAAAACATTTTTACCAAATTAATGACACAATCAATAAACATAGACATACTGTAGATCAGTGGTTCCTTCCCAATCCTGGTCCTGGGGACCCCCTGTGTCTGCTGGTTTTTATTCCAACTGATCTCTCAATTACTTAACTATACCCTTAATTGAACAGATCATTTGCTTAATGAGACCTTTTTACTTGTTTTTTGCTCTTAAACAGTTGCAGATTTCAAGTTAGCTATAACATTATATAAGTAACTTAAACTCTGCAACTGTTTAAGAGCTGAAAACAATTACAAAGGTCTAATTAAGCAGAATATCAGTTCAATTAATGGTTGTTAAGTTATTGAGATCTCAGTTGGAATGAAATCCAGCAAACACAGGGGATCCACTGAGAACCATTGCTCTAGATGGATGGATGGTGGATAGATCGATCTAAAACTATCCAATAGTTTCCCTTAAATCCTTGGGTGGGAGCTTATAAGCTTACAAAATAAGTCATACATTTTCTCTGTTAGTTGATCACCGCAGGGGTTATTGTCTTCTATTAATCACTAAGAGTCACAGTTTTAGTAGCTGCCACTGATTGAAGGTTGGCATGAATGTGGGAGTGGGAGTCACCTCCTTAATCCAATGACAGCTTAACTTTCGTGATGGTTGCAAAGACTTTCCTGTCATTTCTGCAGGCATACATAAAATTCCCTGCTTGAAACTTTTCAGACAGCCTTACTGTGGCAGAGCAAAGCTCTGCCCTTTAAATTGGCAGGGATGGGGTTAACTTCCCCTACCTGCCTGGGTTTATTATGTTCAGGTGGCTGGGGTTGATTAGTTGATTAGGTTGATTAACGATCAATCAGCGCCCAGCCATCTGATATAAAAGGAGGCCTCTGCTTCTCATTTGGGGAGAGGGAGCTGAGGAAGCAGGTTGGTTTTTTTTGGTTGCTTGTAAAGTTTGAATCCAGTGAAGACATTGCCCAGCCTGGAAATTGTTATTTTTGTAAGTTTTGCTTTTTGTCTTTCTTTGTGTTGAAATTGCTTTGTTTTGGCCCTTGTGCCCTTTCATTTTTGTGTTTATTTATAATAAAATAGTTATTTTTTTTGAACTGCAGTCTGTCTCTGGGCCTCTTTCCACTCGCCAGCCTGCCACATTTGGTGTCAAAGTGGGATAGCGCCACCTAGAGGCTCAGAGCAGTATTTTTGTTTTGTGGGAATTTTTGGGATAAATTTTTTTTTTTTTGAAAAAAAAAAAAAAAAATGGGAAAGAGCAGACAGCGGCAAAGGCAGGAAAAGCAGCAGCAGCTGAAGAAATGTAAGCTGCTGCAGCCACCGCTGGAGGACCCGGCCAGCCTCTTCCCCTGGTGTTCCTGGTGCGGGAAGGAGGACCATCGTTGGCGGTCCTGCCCAGACGTGCCACCGGCAAACTGGTGTGGCCGGTGTGAGGAGGACGGCCACAACTGGGCAGGATGCCCCTACAACCAGGCCCAGGAAGAGGTGCCGTGTTCACCCCGGGCATCAGGGGCCACCCCACTACCTCCAGCACCACCACCTTCACCACCGTCCTAGGAGATCTGGGACTGGTTGATGCACCCTGAGGCAGACCTCGTCCACGATCTCCCCATAGTTATCAACACGCTGTGGCGTCGAGATGGGGAGAGGTGGGAACGGTGGGAGGAACAACACCACCCAGCCTCCTTCCCAGAGGTTGCCCTCATGGTGGCTAATTACCTGGCGGTAGACATGGGAGATGCCCCGGTCACTCCAACAGAGAGGGGTGAGGAGCCGTCGTCGTCCCCAGAGCCAGAGAGGGGTGAGGAGCCTCCGTCGCTCCCAGAGCCAGAGAGGGAGGAGGAGCCGCCGTCGCTCCCAGAGCCAGAGAGGGGTGAGGAGCCGCCGTCGCTCCCAGAGCCAGAGAGGGGTGAGGAGCTGCCGTCGCTCCCAGAGCCAGAGAGGGGTGAGGAGCCCGTCGCTCCCAGAGCCAGAGAGGGAGGAGGATCTGCCGTCGCTCCCAGAGCCAGAGAGGGGTGAGGAGCCGCCGTCGCTCCCAGAGCCAGAGAGGGGTGAGGAGCCGCCGTCGCTCCCAGAGCCAGAGAGGGGTGAGGAGCTGCCGTCGCTCCCAGAGCCAGAGAGGGGTGAGGAGCCGCCGTCGCTCCCAGAGCCAGAGAGGGGTGAGGAGCCGCCGTCGCTCCCAGAGCCAGAGAGGGGTGAGGAGCCGCCGTCGCTCCCGGAGCCAGAGAGGGGTGAGGAGCCGCCGTCGCTCCCGGAGCCAGAGAGGGGTGAGGAGCCGCCGTCGCTCTCGGAGCCCGAGAGGGAGGAGCCGCCGTCGCTCTCGGAGCCCGAGAGGGAGGAGCCGCCGTCGCTCTCGGAGCCCGAGAGGGAGGAGCCGCCGTCGCCGTCGCAGAGCCCGAGAGGGAGGAGCCGCCGTCGCCGCTCTCAGAGCCCGAGAGGGAGCTGAGGAAGCAGGTTGGTTTTTTTTGGTTGCTTGTAAAGTTTGAATCCAGTGAAGGCATTGCCCAGCCTGGAAATTGTTATTTTTGTAAGTTTTGCTTTTTGTCTTTCTTTGTGTTGAAATTGCTTTGTTTTGGCCCTTGTGCCCTTTCATTTTTGTGTTCATTTATAATAAAATAGTTATTTTTTTTGAACTGCAGTCTGTCTCTGGGCCTCTTTCCACTCGCCAGCCTGCCACACTTGCATTCTCAAAACCTAAGGCCACACCAGCTGGAGCTCAGTCATATATTGAACAGTTGATTTAGCTGGGACTCAAACTCATATCTTTCTGCAGGCAACTTTGACCACTGAGCTGCTTGCACACTATACAAAACAAAAACAGACAGAAATTAGCTATCGCTTTCAATTGTCTGTGCATTGCATTGATCTGCGGCTAATGGAAAAAACACTAATGATTAATGATAAAGTCCGCTTACTGCTTGCTGCCCTGAACGTAACATTAGCATGACAATGAGATTATTAATGTGTGGCCAGGTTACTGAGGCAACGCAAGCTTCTGACAACAATTTCAGGGAGAGTGATACATTGTCTGGAAAACCAGTATCCTGTAAACAACACTGTGGCAAAGTGGTTTGCAGTGCTTAGGTGTAGAGGTGATACATGCTCAACAACGACAACAAACAGTGTTCACAGTCCAAACAGTTCTTTAATCGTTTTCACGGTTTGGCACCATTAAATAATAATGCTGGCAACTACACAGCAATGTGTAATTGCACAGCTAAGCAAAACAGAGTTTCAGTCCCGAAATAATAATACAAGAATACAGACATGGCTCTGCATCTTTCTCACAGTGCTCCAGTGCTGGTGTTGAATACACACTCACGGTTACTTTCGGTTTCGCTCGTCCTTTACAGGTCTTTCCATAACCATAACAAAGGAACAGATTGCATCTTCACATCCCCTGATATACCCTCAGTCACACCCCCTTGGATAGCTAGTGCAATCACATATCCTCCAATCCATGACTGACACATCGCTGACCATATTAAGGTGATGACTTCTGGTGTCCGCCCCATTTCTGGATGAATAACTTCCAACTGACCTTGGAATGGACTGCCAAACCATCCGGTCCGGGACACACTGTTCCTGTTATTCAGTGCCCTCACAGGTTGGGAGGGAGAGTGTTGACTAGGATTCATTCGCTCTGTCACAAACACATACATAGCAATATCACAGATCATTGTATGGCAATCGCATTACTGATGACTTGATAGAATTGAGTAGCACTATGGTTTAATCAGTTGTAATAACATCATTTTAACTAGGGTAAATGCATATATCTTGAGGTCATTGAGCTCTTTTGAAGTATCAGCTTTAAGGCTTTTAATTGGTTTGAAAGTACCCTGAACTGCTTGTGTAACAGGCTGTGTTGAGTGATGCACTGCTGTTAAGGATTCCCTCCCCTGTCACAGAGATGAGATGAGGTTAAAAGCTCAGTAACCACAAGTGTAGACAGGTTCTTTTGTATAGGGATTAAGATGCTTCCTTGTGGTGTGTGTGGTCACTGATTCACCCCCAGCCTCTGCAACGTTTAACAAGCAGAAAACTACTGAAGGTTTACAAATAATATGAAACTACACACTGGATTGATAAATATAAAAAAAAAAAAGTCCAACAAACTTTCTTAAGTGCTTGAACTTTGACCATGTCTTATTGGCAAATTCTCCATCTAACTCCAGAGACCAGAGATATAGAAGCCAGGTATGGGTACAGTAAGCAGTAAATTAGCCCAGTGTTGGGGACATTTTTTTTTTGTATTGCTCTATTATGACTTCTTGGTAGTCAGTGTGACTCTTTTACCATTTACATCTATTCCAATTAAATTTTTTATAATCCTGTTATTACTGACATTGCAGGGAGAAACAACAGCTCCATTACTCCAGTACACTATGAAGTTTACCATGATTTTCAATTTGCTTTATCATGCCTCTCTGTGCTCTACAATGATAACCTATGCATTCACTGTGCTTTACCACACTGTGGGAAAATGTCAGAAGGGCAACTTCAAGACTGTGTTCTTCTCTTAAGCAGATACTGAGGTGCAAAGTGTTTGGAAATAAGAGGCCACTCTGTAGGTGCTTTAGAGACTCTGGGAACCAGCAACCCCTACAGACCTCCAGTGCATGTACAAGAATGTTGTCTTGTGTGTGTGTGTGTGTTAGGACCGTGGTGGACACAAGCAGCTTCTCAGATCCCATCCGAGAGCTTTGTGCTGACCACACAATCTCACATCTGTGTACGAGAAGGCAGGATGATTAATTTCACCCAGACACATTTGGATCCTATTAACAAGAACACAAACCCTCAATCTGCACTCTTGCTCCCACCGGACAACTTTTTTTTTTGTTGCTAAAATTAATTTTTTTCCCATCTCTGTTTCTTTTCAGGTTCTTCCACACTGCTTAGCCAAGCTGAAATCGTTGTATGTGCGTGTGGGTTTTTTTTTCGTTATTTTTCTTTTTTTAACATGAGTCAGCACTTTTTCGACTAACGCTAAGAGGATTTGTGGAGAGCCTCAACTTTGACCCCCTTGGAGCTTTGGCAAAACGCTTGGGAGGTTATGAAAAAAAAAAGCAGGAACAGAAACTGCTGCCAGATTGCTATGCCTCATTTGTCATCTCTTGAAGGGGCAGTGTGAGCAAGCATTGATCATTTTCAGAGAGGGGTGGTTTTCTGCCAGTTGATTTGAATTGCACAAAGTTATTGAAAGTGAGCAGGGGACTACAAACTCCTCAGATGAGCGTCTTGACCACCGGACAGGAGTCAGGGTGGTTCACACAAGCAGTTATAGAGCCTTTAATATCATCCCACCAGTAGAATCAGTAATGGGCACAGCACTACCGGTTACACTAATTTCACCCTGAAACAACAAAGGTAATGATAAAATATTGTCATGTTAGACAGGTAAACATCCCGTGCTTTGATAAAGAGGTGGCTACGACAAGGATGAGGGAGCATTGGTGTAGCAGAAATGCAGTACAGTACATAATGAAAAGAGCCAGCGATCGTTTCCTGACGGAATGTTTATGTTGTTTTCATGCAAGATTTTCAGGAGTTTGGCAAGTGGACAATCTTTATAAAACAGCTGGTCCGGGGGCTGGGTCTGCTGGCTAGGGCGCATTTATTTCCATGTTCCTGGATGGTACAAGAGGTCTAGCTGCAGGGTAGTGTTCGGCTTGAACTGTAGAAGTCCTGATATTTCATCTGAGCAAATCGTGCAGCTGTCCATGGTGTTTAGAAGTGAATCCCACATAGAGATTTGCTGGTCTGATTCAGAGAGGTTGTTCATGTTGGCTAGATTAAGCTCAGCAGAGAACAGGGTCATGGTGTATGAAAAAAAAACACTTGACAAGGGAGATAGGTGTGAATAGGCTTACATAAGGTAGGAATTTTATGATGATTGGCAGGAAACTTTTTTCCTCATCCACAAAATATTTTTAATATAATATAATATAAAGCATCCTGACTCTCCAACACAGAATACTGAATTTATTATATAGATTTACCTTCCAATAATGTGGTTGACATGTGGGTAAATTGGAGGTTAGGTTGAGGAGAGCTAAGGCGGTGGTGGCAAGAAATCTTAAGTGTCAAGAATCCAGTCGCTTATTCACCAGTCTGTTGTATTTTTAAATTGCAAACCCAGACTTACTGGTCACGTGTTTCTGGAAAATTCAGGCTACAATTAGCATTTCTATGATCTATTCTATAGCTACTGCATGCAGAATATTCACAATTGACCACTGAGACGCTGGGAACGAACAAAGTACCAGTAGCTTGATAACACGAAAACTCGAGCTGTGCAGCAAAATTGCAATGCGTATAATTTATGCATGACATTTTAATATCATATGCAATTTATATTTTTTCAATGAGTAAAACACCCAGTATGCAGTTTATCTGGAGTGCCGGATGTTACAATTAATCAATAATTGATCTCCATGGCTTATATTTTGTGAACCTCGATTAAATATTCCTTAATCGATTCATCCCCTGGTCCCCTATTTGAAGCCTCAAGTAGCTAACTGCATAATAATATTTCAGCTGTATTTTGTAAAGAGTCTGCACATTTAATCTATGCATAGATTATTGCATGTCCAGTTTTTAATTAGGTTGCAGTTTGTGTGTCTAATTATTTGTTTTCTCTTGTATTATGCTAGGTAATAAAATAATAAGGCCTCCTGTGGTCTTTACAGATGTAAACATTTACTTTTAATTATACTGAGATAATATCAAGCAATTAATTACAGTTATTATCTGAGTTGAAAGCATCTTCAGTGCAGATTTCAAGCTGAGTGGTTCAGTTCCAAGCTCCAGCTCCCATCCATCTGACTGACTGCCTGGGGCTGTGATATGTCTGCTGCTCAGGAATGTCTGTCTTTGGTCTGGACATTTGCCGATCTGTTGTGAGATGTGGGAAGGTGTAATTAATCTTGAGGGATAAAGAGCTGCATTACAATGCACAGCTTGGACTGTTCCAATTGTTAAACTGTTTGATTTTTTTGTATCCCTGTTTTATTTACCCGATTTAAAATGCCCCATTAAGCACTCTCACTGCAGCAATTTCCCACAATAGCTCAGGAGAACTGAAGATTAGTGGGCATTCTCTGATCCCACAGTCAAGGCAATTGCCTCTTTACACCCAGGATTTTGAGAGCGAATATCAGTGAGCTATGACACTGTGGAGAACAAGAGCCAGCCCAGCATGTTTCTGTTTGAGTTCTCCTGGCACCTGGCCAGTAGGGCCCACTGTGGTGCAGTGAGGTGTCTCAGTCCCTACTGATATTGTCTCCCTAACCTAGCACCAAGGCCTATGTGTCCAGTGCAATCCCCAGAAAAGACCATCAACTTCGTACAGCCAGGAACCTGCACTCCCCTGACTATATGACTCACCCTGCACACGACATGGCCAAGTCTTTACCAGGTGACTCACCTGTGAATCATCAACTGTATTGTTTTCTTGATTCTGAAATGAAGCAACTTCACTGGAATGGAAATGGCTTCATCTTCTCAAGGTTCTGCAGTTAGTGTTCCCTTTAGAGCTTTGTGAAACACTGGCACAGCTGGCTGGAGTTAGCTCTCATACTGGAATATATTGAACAAATCATTTCCCAGACACTGTGAGGGTGGAGGAACCAGCACTGACTTCAAGGTGCATTCATATCAACTACGAGAAAGAGCTGGGTGCTTGGTCTGAACCGAAGTAGCATGTGAATGCAAGGAATGGTAGTCTGTGATTGGTGCCCTCTGTTCTAAAGAAGCTTGTGGGCATGGCAAAGGAAGGTGTTCATGGAAAGGTTGAGTCAGCTTGGAGAAGCTGAGAAGCTTTGAATCTCCTCTCCTGTACTGCAAAGTTAAAGATAGATCTGACCGGGTTGTCAAGCCCACCCATCAGAGGGATTAACAGATCTCTCAAATTGTAACACACAGAATGTCTATAGAGGTTGACACTGAACCCCAGATCTGTAGACTAGGAGGGGTGGCAAACTTTTATTTGCCACTGTTGTTTGTCTACAGAAGCCCAGATCTGTAGAATAGACTACACCTTTCCAAACCAGTGCAACTGTGTATTGCAATAATCATGAAACAACTGGCCTATTAACATAATTTCCACAATATCCCTAAAAGTCATCAGTCTAGATACTTTATCCTTTTTGAAAAAATAAAATCAAAGCATAATTCCTGACAGGCCATGCAAGAGGTTCTTGTGTTGACTGCGCCCCAGGTCACATGAACACCTTGACACATGAAACTCCTGTGCTGTTCCTTCAGCTACAGCCCATTACATCCAAGATAACATAGCTCAGGGAAATATAAACTTGTGCTGATGGCTTCAGCAGACAGAGTTCAATCAAACTTCCTCAGAGTCTCACTGGCATCATTTGTCTTGCCGGTGCTGGATATTTTTCACAATCCAGGTTTTTGTTTCAGAAATAAAAGAGAGTATTTATAGACAGACAGTCACTCTATCAATTATTGCTTCTACACCAGACTGCAATACAAAGTTTATGAATACCATAAAAAGGATAAGGTCCTGATGGGCCATGCAGAACCATTTTCTGGTTCATTTACCCTTTTAAAAAATGAAGACAGATTTCTTAAAATGGAAAGTTTTCTGACAAAACCTTAGCGTTTATGTAACAAGGGGGTTTGTTACTTGTGTGGGTCATCAATGAATAATACTGAGGCAAACACAGAGCATTTTGGTGCTGACACACAGATTTAATATCAACCGAAGTGCTGAAACTAGGGTACCAGCAATGGTAGCCCTAGTGTCACGTCTAATAAAGAAAAGAGAACTAAAAGAGACGTCCCACTCCAGGAACCTGCTACATTACGAAAGCCCTCTTTATACCACCACTAAACTAACCTACTTCTGTGCTCCCGGACTGCCTCTCAAAACGGCCTCAGCGGGGCAATGCCTTCAAGAGCACTGTCTTGCAGTTGAAGGGTTCCATAGGAGTTAACCTGCAGAGCGGATTGCTCTCCTCCTCGATGTCAACAAACACAAGCTTTTGCTCAGCGCCCACCTGTGTAGCAATGGCCGTACAGTAACCTCCAGCTGTGGTGCAGCCTCCCCTGGCACGCCCCCCAGGCAATCCGAACCTCCCAATCTGCTCAGCATCGGGTGAGCCTAACTGCTCAATTGGTTGCCCAGCAACACGTCTCCTGTTCCCCGTCCCAGCTGCACACCCTGTCACAGGCTAATTCAAAGGAGTTTTCATCAATAACTGTAAAACACTCAAGTGACAAATTTAGAAATACTAAAATAAACTTTGTAAATTCAATGATGAGTGGGACTAATCAAGCACTGATGGCTTTGATTACACAGTGATCCTTTTATAATTTCTATCTGTGGAGTAGATGCACTTTACTTATAATAGTTGTCATGTTTTCCTTAGTAATATTGCATAGTCCTTTTCTTTTTTTTTAAATATGCTTTGCTATACCTCTCTGGGCCTGGCCATGCTTTATTACATTGTGTCATATCGTAAACCTTTATAAGCCTCTAACAGACTTTATAAAAATGAATAAGTGGGGCAGGAGCAGCGCTGGTCCAGTTAATCAGCAAGGCACCTTTCTGCCCCCGGCTGTTCCTGTCGTGGAGTGACCAGCCTCTCTCTGGTCAGTGGCTTAATTCCTGCTGATTGTGCTGCACTCACAGCGGTGTATCGACAGGCACTCAGATTAATTTGTCTATCAGGCAGCTCAATCAGACAATAAAGGCGCACAGAAATCCCCCGGCCTACCCTGCTAGCGGCCCTCAAGATAATTTTTCCTGCTAAATTAATCTTTTTCCATTTCTGCTCGGCACTCTCCTTCATGCTTAGCCAAGCTAAATCTGCTTCTCTTGGAGTCTGCAATTTTAATTCTTTTCTTTTTTTTTTTTTTTAAAGTCACATTTTGAGAAATAAAGAAAAATAAATGAGTAGATTTTTACTAAAACTTTTAACTCTTGCCGTGCTGTCTATCAGGTTGATTGTGGGCTACTTACGAGTCTTGCATTTGTTTATTGTAATTTGAGGCTTGCGGCTGCATTGTACTTACTGGACTCTATTCCCCAGGCTTTAGCTCGTGGGTTCTTTGAGGAATGTGTTTTGTAAAGTTTAATATTAAACTTAATATTAAGCTTAACATAAGAAAGTAAGAACTTTTATGAATGAGAGAAAGCCATTCGGCTCATTTAAGCTCATCTGGTCCCTAGTAGCTGATTGAATTCAAAACTTGTTCAGGTTGGATCCAAGTGATTCAGCCTCACCACATTTTGTGTGAAGAAGTGTCTCCTTCCCATCAACGGCTCAGAACAGTTTCAGAAATATCTTTGAAAAAACAACTCATGAGGTGCAGAATGGATAAGATGTATGGAATTGTTTATGTCAGATACAACTTTTCTTAAATTATTTTATATAATCGATTGATGCCTATGATGACATGAATTTTAATATCTAAATAGTATATAGTTTGCATTTTCCTCTGCCAGTATAAAATAGAAAACACTAACAGATGTATTAAACCAGGGGAGTCGCAGTTTCTTCCGGCTCCCTGTACTTTCCTCCCTTGACTAATGGCTCCCCCACAAGAACAAATTGACGGCAGCTTGCAATGACATACAACAGCGGCAAGCATGTCCGAGGAGGGCTGGGGCTGTCCGCTCACACTCATTCATTACCCAGCAGGCTTAGCAGCCTTCACTGCACCCTCTCCTATTTATCATCCACACATCTGCTGCCTGCCACTCGCATTGTCAACACAAAGATGGAAATAGAAGTCAATGGACTAGCAGATAGCAGCTGATCCCACATGCAGAGAGGCCCTCTGTTAACATGTGAAAAATGAAAAAACAAAGCTGCAGGTCAATTCTTTCGTAATGCAGACCGTACTAAAAATGTGAAGGAGGGAAAATAAATCCTCCGTGAATCTAATTAAACTCGCTAGTAAAACAACAAGAAAAGAGTATTCGTCAAAAGATTTGTCTAATTGAAGGGCTGCCCTCATACAATGCCAGCACCCTTTTAAAAGTTCCCCACAGTACATATCTGCATACTCATTTTTCCTATGCTTTTCCCATGGTTATACTATGCATTAAACATAGTTTACTATGGAATTCCTTGTTCTTTAAAAAACTTTACTACCTCTCTTGGCTTTACAATGCGTTCACTGTGCTTTACTACACTGCTATGCTTTTATGCATATTTCCTCTTCAGTTAAATTGACAGCCAATTTGTAAAAGAAAGAGAGGAAAGAAAAGAAAGCCCTGAGTGAGTATGTGCGTGTGTGCAATTCATCATACATTACACTCCGACTGTGTAAATGTCAAAGTCCTCTTCTTCAGGCGAGTAACGACCGCAGGGCCTGTTTTTAAATAATGCACATGCTTGTCAGGGGCTGTCAAACCGAGTCCCATATCCATGCCGAAAATGGATTTGATCCGAATACATTAATCAAAACCCCCCCCACCTCTCTCGGCTCTCTCTGCGTGCGCTGCTCCATCTCAGAGCACTCACAATCCCTACAGAAGCCACTCCAATTGAGACTTGATAGTGACTCTTCCAAAGCTACGTCTTCTCTGCGTTGAAAACAAGAATGAGAGTGGAGGGAGGGACTGATTTTCCTGTGCTAACACTGTGCATTTACCATAGTTTACGCTGGCTTGCCATTTTTAAAATATGGTTTATTATACCTCTTTGGTCTTTACAATGTTTACCAAGGCTTTCCTGTGATGTATTACATTTTGCTATGTTTCTATCATGGGAAACCTGTTTAAGAGTCTTGCTCCACAATTGGCAAAGATTTAAGTGAATACATTTATGAGACAGGAATGCCACTTTGGTTTTCTCTACCATTGCTGTGAGGGTGGTAGAATGCTTGAGTAATCTAGTGGTTAGCGAAAGCGCTGAACTACAGTGTAGAAGGCAATGGGTTTGAGAAGCTAAGTCTCAGCAGTAAGAATCCACCAAGTCTGAGTCATTCAGAAAATGTTTCAGGGATGGAAATAAGACTGCTTAGCAATTCGGTCCATTCCTGATTTTACAATGAGTTTAATAGGACCTGAGCTTGAAACCTATACACTGGGGCTAATCAAGCTACTGATATTCACAAAATATTTGAACTATTTTAAGAGGTATAAACTTTGATCTAAAAGTTTACTTCAAACAGACAAAGCCCTGTCTGAGGAACGCAATTCTCTACACCCAGCTCACCTGTCACAATAGTTGAGGGGGATGCAGCATATTCTTATTGATATTTTAAAATATATATAAACATTTGTTTATAAAAGTTTACCATGGTTTGCCCTGTTTTTTTTTTTCTTTTTAAATATGCTTTACCATGCTTATGAAGTACTAAGCTTTTTTTGCACTTTGCTGTGCTTTTACTATGGGAAACTGTGGCAAAGTGGCTGCTGATAGTGAACAGGTGCAGAGGTGATGCAGTGCAGGAATAATCACATTGTAATCCAGTTTGGAAAGGGGTGCTTTATTTTATAAATCCCGGTCTGGCGACCAAATACTAAACCTCCAGCAATACACACCAATGTGTAAAGTACGGAAGAAAACGATAATGAAATGGCTTGCAGACCAAATAATAATCCAGGTTATCCACGGCACAATAATAATACAGTACACGGTCACCAGTCCAGGTGCTGTAGTGCTCAAGATGGGTGATTTAACAATAACTGTAGTGCAGTGTTGTTCCCCGTAGTGCTGGTTCAAGGTGACAGCTCTGGAGATGTGTTAGCGGTCTAGTGAATTCACAAAATAAAAGACAATTTCTAACAACGACAAAAGCAACAAAACACTCACAAACTCCTTTTCTCTTTATATTTAGGGAACTCTCCCAGACCTTCCAGTTCCTCGTATTTTGAACCAAGCGAAGGAAAAGATTTACGATTCTTCGTCCCCTTTATGCTATCACGCGTGACCCCTTGGTAAACGATTGCAGCTGTCTCTATTGCCTGCAGGTGCTACATCGTTTACCTTCCAGGTCAACACGTTCCTGCACCAGAGTCTCACCTTCTTCCAGGCTGACCGACTTCCCGACCCTTGAAATGAACTGTCAGGCCAGCCACTCCAAAGACTTCCCCTCTCGCTACTTAGCGCCCTCACAGGTCGGGAGTGAGATTTACAACCAGAACTCATATTTCTGTCACAGAAACGTTTAGAAGGGAAACGTGAGATAATGGTGAGAGTCAATCATTTGTATTAAGTAGATCCACAGTAGAACTATTGCCTAAATGTGTCCTGTGCCAAGTGTTTTTAACTCTATAGCTGTGTACAGAGATGTACAGAGTAAGCGCACTTAGCCTTGTGCGCTTTCTATTGGTAATAAGTGCTCACTGAATTATATATATATATAAAATCCTTTACTTAACTGTACACTGCAGGTTTAATGAGCACACAGGGAGCACTAGTGAAAGGCATATTAAAGATGCATTTCCATGTGCAATTGTGGATGTGTCTGTGGGGAGGGACTGAGAGATTGCACAGGAAGTCAACCACTGAGAGGGTGATAAAAGGGCCTCAAACACAGCCAGGGGGTGGGGCATTGTCATCCAGCAGAATTAACCCTTTCTATCTCATATCTCAGCAATACCAGTTCAGACCATTATGCCACTGAGATGATAACTACTACACTCTGCTGTATCCCTTATAAAAGCATCCCACAGTAAAAGCATAGCACAGTGTAATAAAGAACATTAAAAGTATGATAAAGCACAGAGGTATGGTAAAATACATGGCAAATCCCAGTAAACTATGGTAAATGCCTAGTATAACCATGGGAATTTCTGCAAAAATAATGTGAACATTTTCCCTGGGTAAACTGTTTAAGGGTACAGATCTTTCTCAGGATTTAGTGTAAGTTTCTTCTAACCAAACTGAGATTTGTTGAATGACTGATGGTGCGTTGTGACACAGGGCAGAGGTTACCCAGAATTGGTATGTTCAGGAAAATGTTATTTTAATGAATAATTGGCCCATTTCAATTACAATCTACCAAGCTCTCCTTGGAAAAGAAATTTTCAGGATGATGCCATGCGACGAGAGGGAACTTATTGGGTCAACTGCAATGGCTTAGAACAGTGTTATTAAGCTGGAGATTAGTAAGGAAATGACTGCCAGCATCCTGATGGATGCTGAAAGGTCCAAAGATTATTACTGGAGGGGAGCAACATAAGAACCAGCAATAACACAAAGCTGAGTTGTTTAAATTGAATTAGGCTTGCTCTGTTTTAACATGTATTTTTCAGGGGCTCATAGAATTCTCTAATAGACTCACCTTTCCAAGTAGTTATTTTTTAGACAAGTTCTTTTTTGAAATATCATTAAACCTGTTAATCATGCAATGGCTTGCAGGCTTTGCTACTCAATGCAATCATTTCCAATGTATTCTTTGCTTCTGACCGGCTGCGGAACAAATGTGGCCGGGTGGAGATATCCAAGCTTAGGAAAAGTCAGGTGAAACAGGTGTCAGTCATACCTGACCCTTTCCTATTGTTGACATTGGATACCAGGATCTCAGCTCCACTCAATCACGACGTGTCTTCAGCTGAGCAGGTCAGAATCGACTCACACACTAAAAGTGGTGAAGCCTGTTGTAACAGGTTACTGGTGCTCCAATAAACACCAGTCAAACATGTTACTCTAAAAACGTAAGCTATTTCTTATAGAATTCAGGGACCCCCTGAAAAAAAAAAAAAAAAAAAAAGCGCTTTGAAAAAAGGAGTAAATCCTAATTCTAATCATGCCATTAGTAACTGGGTAGGGGAAAGGAAAAGCAAGCTTCAATAAGATCCTGGTCGTGATGGGCCGGGCAGGCAGAAGATTTGTACTGGTGTAGTCTACGGCAAGACAGTAAGGTTCATGTGTTACTGGCCGACACCAGAATGATGTTTTGGGCAGACTGATGGACCGTATTTTTCTATAAGCTTGACATCTGCAGATGCAGAAGAACCTGTATAAATGGCATCTGGACTGACAAATGGAATTATATCTGCTGTGCAACATGCTGCATGTAATCTATTACTGAATGAGGCTGATTGAAATTTACAGGTATGTATATTAACAGGCCAACTGTCAAAGATTTTGTACCCTAATATGCTCCTCACTCACTCTTGTTCAAAAATTTACTATTTTCAAATCATCCTTGCCTGGTTTTACTCTGTAGCACACGATCAAATATTCATGTATTTATTCCTATGGTAAAGAAAGACACACCTTATACTATATGCTCTGCCAAACAGCAATATTAATTCTAATAGGCTGAAAGCAAAAAAAAACCTTAAAGTAAATTCAGCTTTTTGAGAAGATCGACCTCTCTAATGCTTAGTGTAAGACTCAGTTTGCAGTTTAATGCTAAGAGAAACCTAAATTAGACTACGAAACACATTATTTGCTTTACAGACCACAAAACATGAGACCAACATTTGGGACTCTGACATATTGAACGTTCAGTATTCTGAACGTCCGTGCCTTATGGCTCCCTGGCTGACGGTAGCGTGAGCAATTTCAAATGAGAAATGTCCGCTGTACTGAAAAAAAAGGACCAAATTATTATTATTCAATAATTAAGTTATTTAATTAGCAAATGTCAGAAATATTTTGAGATGTTTGCATGTTTTAACAAAACCTCCCAGCTTCCCTCTAACATCTTGCAGTAGCTAATTTCAGAAATGGTGAAATAAAATTAACACAATTAAAAAGTGCAGTTTGTAATTAATCAGTTGAATAGAAAGCCCCTGTGGACAGTCCACATTGATTTCCATTGATAATCCTGTTTTATAGCTTGCTCCTCATATGACACCAGCATAAAGTAGGTGTAAAATAGTAGAGCTAAATTATATATTTTGCTCATCTTTTCAGATTGCAGGTTAAACCTCTGCAATAGGAGCACTTGAGGTAATGAGATGCACAGGAGCTAAGGCACCAGTGGAGCAACTTGTTGATCATAGTTTAAAAATAAAAATTGAAAATAGTATTTTGGAGCAAAGCTATGAAAAACGGAGCAAAATCAGCTCACTAGCAAAACAATTGAAAATCAACGTGTAAGAGGGGTATTGTACAGGGCAGGCTTTGTGCTCTAATGATTTGTAGAAGTAAGACCTGAGAGATGCAGGATTGAAATCTCAACCCTGTGTCTCCATCCCTGGAAAAATCTAAGGAAATAGCAAGACCCCACTTGAAATGAGACATTAAGTGTTCTAAAACATGCTACAGAGTTTACAACACAACACATTACTTCCTGCTTGTGGCTGCTGGGCTGTACAAATCACGGTAATTTATTTAACAAAATCGCAAATCTGTAAAATGACTCTGAATCTGCTGGGTAATCCAAACTTTAATGAGAAACAGGAATGTTTTTGTTTTGGGAGTGAACCAGTTTAGCATCCTCCCATCTATCCTCTCCCTTCCCCGATCCCACCTTCCCCATCTCCTTTACCCTTCCTTATGCCCAAATCTGCTCCCCACCTCCTCTCCTCCTTTAATTAACAACAGCAAAAACACATCAATTAGAGGCGAGGCCTCGTCAGCACTTTTGAGCAAAGGGCCGGGAGGGGATGTTTATTAATTTAATTAATAAACATGCATGTTGCAGAGATAATTACCCGGCAATTGTGGATGACAGGGTCAGTGTGTAGTGTCTCCCGCTGGAGCTGTTTCCACGCTCTTGGCAATCGCATTAATTAAAATTCAGAAGGATGAATAACCCTGCCCCACCGGGATCTCGAATCAACCGTACCTGAGGAGAACACCAATCAGGACCTGGGGCTGCACACACAAGACACTCTCCCTGGCTGGGGGTGAAGCTCTGTACTAGGGGAGCAAGGTGCACTTGTTTAAAAGTATTCACATGAACGGTAAATAAGGTCATATTTCTGTCCAGAGTCAGCAATCTACTTTATCCTGCCCCCACTGCTCATGTTTCTTGGAGTCCTCTTTGTGGCTTCAGTAAACTGGCACATGTGTTGGCTCTTATCTTGAGGTGTTTACCTAGATTGGTACCAGAAATCCAAAAACACTGTTACATGCTGGTCTCAAAAATGAATTCTAAATACTAAATGGGTGGCATGGAACTGGAACAATAGGCTCACCAATAGAAAGGCCTTGGTGTTGTAATAGACTCTTCATTGCTGTGACACCAGACAGAGCGTAGACATCCCTGTTAAATACCCGTATCCCAGTAACAAGAGGACACGTGGAAGCTGAGTCTACAATGTATGTCTAGTCTTTATTTTAATCCACTCTATTTACAGCTTGTTTGTATTAGACAAAGGGTAAAAATGCAAACCATGGACATGTTAAATTCTGAACTCTTTTAAATCTAGGTGTGGTATAAAAGTTGACAAAATACGGCGGTTCTGTTTTTTCTAGGATTATTTTTCCAGTAAATTAGAGGACAGCACCTCCCACTAAGCTTGCTGTGGAATAATAGCTCAAAACCAAGACCAGCCGCATAAAGAACAAGACACACACACAGTCTGAAGTGTGTTGTTCTAAATGTCTCAAGTGAAGAGTCTAACTTTTGAACAGTTTTATATTATGTGGTTGAATGTGGTTATATTATGTGTGTTGGCGAGTACTGGTTGAAAAACAGATTACTAAAAATAGCTAACCCTGTTTTTAGCTGTATAAAAGTCGAAATAGTCTTTGTTCTTGTGGGCGTTTATATTCAGGTCTTTCAGTGCTGAACATAGCGGAGCGCTTTCACCACCTGCACACACAATCACACACTGAAATGACAATGGAAACAGATTTGCTCTGTTCAACATGTATAATGGAGTTGATTTTGGCGTTGCTCTTCTGCTGTCATTTCTTCCTGTATCTCATTATCACAGCACGTGAATAGATTTGAAATACGGCTGTTTTACAGACTTTGCTATGGAAGTGTTTTTTTTTTTTTTTTTTTCTAAAATCACATTTTAATTTTGTAAATCACGTTTTCAGTTCTTGAAACCTTTTTCAACTGTTTTAGCAGTGTATTAATTTATTCTTATTCTTCAAAGCGCTCTTGAATCTAAGAGAATGTGAACCCTCTTCCAAAAACCATTCCTTAAAAAAAAAAACATTCCTTTAAAACAGTCCTTAATGTTCTGTGAATAAGGCCCGATATCAATATCTTTAAGAAGTTTTTTTTTTTCTTTTTTCTTCAGTTAAAGCTGAGTATGCTGGTATGAAACCATGTTTATGCATTACAGTTGTGTGTATGTACTGTATGTGTGAGTATATTTAACACGGCTTGTATTCTTGCTATCTCCTCTTTAGTGCTGCCAGTACTGAACTGAACCTGCATCCGCTGCTGGTGAATGGAAAACAAATAAATATCGGAATGATTTTTTTTTCCTGACTTAGCGGCTTTGTGCTTTTCTTTTTACAGCAGGGTTCGGTGGACTTGTAAAAACAGATAAGCAGAAAACATGGTTCTAGTTCCCACAAGGGCTTTTTGCATGCGAGACTAGAAGTAAGAGTGAGACTTTATTTGTCTCACCTTCTACTCCTGTCCGAACTCCCCTGCTGACAATCGCATTGTGACGGACAGGTTGAGTTAATTGCTGCTGCCAACAAGAGGCAATGAGCTGGATTTTTCATTTCAGGGAAACTCGCCCTGGTATTGGAGGTGCAACTAAAAATCTAATTAGTCTCACTCTCTTACCTCTAGTCTCACATTGATGACACAAAACGACCTTGTGAGGAACTAACAGGGAGCGTGTTTTAAATGGTCTTTAGTTCAGGAAGTATGCAATGAAAAACCATAACAAAACAAGGAACTGGAAATCAAATACTGTATATAGTACTTGGGAGAGATTTTGTTCAGCCTATTTATTCTACTTTTTCCTTTACTTTTTAATTTACAAACTTTTAGTATTACTTGATCTGTACAAAAAAAAGACCAACTTAGTATAAAGTTACTAGTCACATAAAGATCTACAAAAGGGGCCAAGTTGTGTGCATCAAGTGTGATGTGAGCTGTGTGCATCAACTGACCACACTTTCACTGGTTATACTACAGTTGTGTCCAGTGGGGGATCCTTGAGTACTGTACTATATTTCTTGCCTCTCCACATAATTGTAAAGATTGTAAATTGATTTTTAATCCTGGAGTCGATTCCTGCCGCGGTCCTTCAGGGTGAAATCACTTCACCTGCTCCTGCCTCAGTTCCAGCCCCGTGCGACCACACGACACAGAATATACATACAGGTTACTAGGAATATAAAGCAGGCATTATTACACCATAACATTAATACAAATAAATCTATTATTAAACATGCAATAGTGTTGCATTTAGAATTGCTAAAATAAACTTACTGAATTCTCTAGCAAATGCTTCTCTGCATGTACATTCCTCTTAATGGAACTATGGAAAGTCTGGTCAGGATGTGATGTCACCAGAACAGGAAGTACCACTTTAGCTGGCAAGCAGAGATCAGACAAAAAAAAAAAATTTAAAAAATTTAAAAAAAAAACTCACTGGGCGCATATATCCAGCAATACGGCAAGCCTCCTGCTTTCTCTTTACACAGCTGCTTTGGTAGCTTGTCTCAGTATCACACTGAACTCCAGGATTTTCTTAAAGGGTGTGACAGAACTAACAAGTGTCAATCAGTCAATTGTGCTGACTGACACACCTGGCAGATCTGCCACAGACCTGACTATATGGGAAACTGGTGGCTTCCTGTTAATTACCTGTGGATGAGTGTGCAGTGCCTCTCCAAACACTGCAGCACTGAATAGATAAAAAATGAAGGGTTTTTCCAAACAGCCTAACCCTCTACAAGGGAAAGCTAAAGGAATACTCCTCTAGCTTAGACAAATCTATGTTTAAAAAGGGATGGGGTCTACTAACACTGTCACTATCTGGACCCTTGCATACTGTATATATTAGATTATACAAATAAACTGTTCATAACGCAAGTAACAATATATATATATATATATATATATATATATATATATATAAGGATCCGTTCGCAAGCGTGATTTCAGGTCGTCAGGACAATGTGTATCCCACACACACAATTGCACGACTTCAAGAAAACAATGTCGAGGTCTTGCCGTGGGCAGCTTTTTCTCCTGACCCGAGTCCAACAGAACATCTGTGGGACGACATCGCCAGTGGGATCCACATCGCCAGTGCCATCCACAGGAGACCACCGTGACCAGCCAACCTTCGCCAGCTGCACAGAAAGAGTGGTGCGCTGCCAGAATTGTGTTAATGCTTTCATTTTGACAGTGTGTCACGTTTCATACTGAAAACTTATGATTCTTTGATTTGCATTTTTATTCGCATTTTCTGTGATTGTTTGATATCTATGTTTGAAATATTTGATTAAATCCATTAGACATGAGTGCTGCGTTTCTTTTGTGCATCAGTGTGTATATATATATATATATATATATATATATATATATATATATATATATATATATATATATATATATATATATGGTTTAAAAGGTTTAAAATATATATTTTAAACCTTTTAAACCTGTCCTAATACGCTCTAGACTGAGCATTCCTAGAAAGAGCCATCTCTCTTTTCTCATCTCAATGAGTTGTGTTAGAGCACCACTTGCTGGGGAAACGAATACCTCTACTTCTCTTAATATAAAAAGCTATCTCTCACCCATCACGGGTCTATTACACATCATCAGTATAACACACAGGTGCAACTGATTCTCTGAACCACCCCTTGGTACAATTTCAGTTTGGTCATCTAAACCCCCCCCCCTCCTTGTTCCAGTTAGTTTGGACAGAATTATTTCATTCCTTTTGTTTTTGAATTAGAACATTTCTTATGAAGTCACACTAATTCCATGGCAAGCGTGTTTTCTATCATTCCGCATTTGTTTCTGTTTAGACATATTAACTATTCCAACCACTTCAAAGAGCTGCATTTCTTGAAGTGCGACAGAACACCCTGCAAAGATCTTGGTAAAGATCTTTGGCACTCCTTTCCATGCTGCACTTCCTGTTGAAAGAACGCAGCCGACACAAGCAAGTTGCTTTTGGGATTTTCTTTCTTTTAGAAGGATTTTTTTTTTTTTTCCTTCAAAAGGAACTTGATCCCAGAAGCGATTAGGGCTTAGGAGAGTCATAGGAAAACCTATCACTGCTTCTCCTAGGACTTGGCATGTTTTCAGTGTCAACCTAGTTGCTTCATGTATCCTTTGAGTTGAATGAAGACTCTAATTCACCTTTACCATAATGTGTGTGTGTGTGTTTCATATAGGAAAATATGAAGTTTATGAAATAATGACAATTAACATTAAATAAGGAATATTGGAATTATTTTGTTAACACCATGTACTGTACTTAAATATCCTTCAAAAATGAAGATGTTAATTAAGCCCCAAAAGAATAACAATACTCAGTGACACACAAAGGTCTGTTTTTAGTGACTTTGCCTTCCATTTAGTGCAGATTTACCATTCTAAACTAAATACTCCTGTATTGAAAGTTTTCTTTTGAAACAATGTGTGTTTCAAACATTGCAGGGACATGGCCTATACCCTCATTAGGTTTTGACTTTTTGTCCTATTATCACTCCATCTCAAACTGGTACACAAACAGTGATGTAGATGGGTTTAAACGTGGGTGCAGTACATAGTATACACCATCAGAATTAATACATTGTGGTGGCCCAGTCTATATTAACATTGTTACACTCTTACTGACAAAACCTTATTGCCGAAATCCCAGATGTCCTCTACATCTTCAAATCCAAGTTTAAATCATCTGCACTGAATGTATTTATTTTCAACAGCATCATTGCAAAGCAATAGCAGCCGACTCACCAATCTGTGAAAAATGCCTGTAACCCTCACTTTAGAGACTTTTGTAGTCTTCAGTTCTGGCTTCTGTTGTGTTTTAGCTGGAAGAGAGAGGACAGAAAACATTCAGATACTGCATGTGTTTAACCTCTGCTGTACTCAGTGTTACCTGTATCACAGCTACTGTGTGTAGTTCTCTCTGCTTGAGAAGGCTCCTAAATAAAAGGAGAGAAATGTATTCCTTGGGTGATTTATAATCCATGATGTGTGCTGTAAACCTAAAAACAGTCAGCGATTACTGTATGTTACATACATTGCTGTGATAGGGACAAGACAGTATACAGCTAAGGTAAAGTACTGTGTTTCTTGTAAACATTGAAAGGGTGTTCTAAAACACTTAAATTTGCATGTAAAAGTTCTAATTCTACCGAGCGACTACACCAGCTGTTCTAGTGTAGCTAAAAAAACCAACCCATAAATCTCCCCTGTTGTACACTTCCGTTCCTTATATTTAGGTCTCATATGTCCAGTTTTGATTAAAACACATGTTATGGTAAACATGTTTACACTGGGTAAAATAATTCTCTGACTGCACTCCATGTTTTCAGTTAGCATTGCAATTGCTTGGTCTTTTCACCTGCAGCGGCTATCTCTGTTGACTGACTTGCTTTCTGCCACTATCATGGCTCAGAAGACACTGCTGAGTTGAAATGACCCAAGTGCAAATGCCACAGCTACCCTGAAAAGAAGGCTTAGAAACCAAGAACTTTCTTTAACCGAAGTAGTCCCAGATATCATGTTTTAAAATGGAAATGCATGTAAATGTGAGTTTTTAAAAATTGAAAATCTGAGACCTATATTTAGCCAATTGAAGTTCAAATTACAGTGGGAGGCAGCCCCTACATTTTAAATGATGCTGCTAATAACATACATTCTCTCTCTTCTATAGTTAAAACACAAGACTTTGCTTTTACAAATTATCTTTAGAGGCTTTACATTTCAACAGATTTTAAGATGGTTTCCCCCCAGTGCAGGCGATTAACAATTTGTAAACGATGTGTTTAAAAAACATAAGACTTTTACACCAGCGCCATTTCACACCTCTGCATGGCTCATGTGAAATCCATGCAAAATCAGCACATTGACCATTAAGAGATCATTTCCACTTTATTAATTGAGAATTTAAATATCACCCAATGATATAAGTATGTGAAATAAAACTCATTGAAGAAAGAGAGACTCCTAGTAAAACATTTCATTAAATGTTTTAAACATTTAAACATGTAGCAATAGTGTTTTTTTAACAAAATAATTCCACAACTCTTACAGTTAATGTATACAAGTCTCAAATGTCCAGAAAGAAATCCATCTTGTGGTAAACATGTATTGTTATTTTAAAACACAAGGATATCTGGTACTGCATTTGGTGCACTTGCTTGGTCCCCTGGAGGGTGAAATTTTCCCCACCCCTTTCATGACCTTTGCTGTTATTAACCAGCCAGCTGCTTCACCTGTTGACTGACATGTTTTCAGCCAGTAACGTGACCCAGAAGACACTACTGAGGTGACCAATAAGTTACAGTAACCAAGGGCTTCCTTTAACTCCAAGTGAATAGGGGGCACCTTGGCTGTTTCGA
This sequence comes from Polyodon spathula, assembly GCF_017654505.1. Taxonomy (NCBI): domain Eukaryota; kingdom Metazoa; phylum Chordata; class Actinopteri; order Acipenseriformes; family Polyodontidae; genus Polyodon; species Polyodon spathula. The sequence goes on along the minus strand of NC_054537.1, from coordinate 18,835,358 downwards.
AGAAGCAGCCCAGCGAGCGCTTGTGAATTCACCATAACTTGTGCGTGTTTCATATAGGAAAATGTGAGACCTATGAAAAGATGGCAATGCATATGAGGTAAGATTTACTGGAATCAATTGGTTACCCTATAAAGGTGTACAGTACCAAGTATGCGCCCTTCCTCTGGGTCTCGCAGCACTGTAGAGCAGACCCCTTCAGAACACCGACATGAAACGTCTCACTCTCCTCTTCATCATCCACAGGCAGCACTGCAGAACAGACAGACCCTTACAAAGGTTCTCCATAGTAATAGCATAGCAAAGAGAGGTATTGTAAAGCACATGAAAAAAAAACCAAGGCAAACCATGGTAAATGCATAACAGTCATGGCTGAAAACTGCAAAACTACTGTTCAAATTTACTGTGGTAAACTTTTATAAGGGGAGGAGCAGCATGAGTCAAGTATGTTATAGGTGGAATAAACATGATGAAATTATTTCCTCATTCACGCATCATTCATGGTGTTGGATTTCTAATTCTTCTACTGTTTCCATTTTTCATCACATCCTTGAAACTTCTTTAAAAAAAAGAAAAGTTTGAGCTCAGCAAGGTTCATAGGAATATGTTCTCTGCTAAATACCATCATAAGATGCTTCTAGTTAGTTCATCACAAGGGCTTGTTGTGTCAATGTGAAACTAAAGGTATACGAGTGAGACTAGTTTGATTATTAGTCTCACCTTCTACACCTGTTCATTGAGACAAGTTACAAAATGGGTTACAAAAATTCCCAGTATGTTAAGTTTAGATCGTGAAATTTACAAAATCCAGCATTAGTTCTGCAGCTTAAGAAAGCTGTGGGATAAAGCGGTGACAGCTTCACAAACTGATAACCACATCACTTTTTCAAATGCTGGTGAAATGCACACAGGCAGAGGTACAAAGTAAAGACAAGAAAAAGCTTTTGGAATGATTTCTGACTTTGTAGACGAAAATAAACCTCCAGAAGATTATCACCACTGCAATTCTTAATGATGATTAGCTGGCCTTCGAGGATTAAAGTGTATTTTCTTACTTGCTTTCTAATCATGCTGTGTATTTGTTTGTTGTTGAATAACTGTCTTTTTGTTGAAAGTTTCTTTTAATGTATTTTAGTTACACAATTCCATATTTATCATTCATCTTTTACAAAATACAAAAAAAAAAATCTAGAATTTGTTTTCCTGTATTAGGTCAACATTAGTAATCTCTGTTTTCTCTGTCCCAGTGCATTAGAGTAGGAATTAGATTGTACCAAGTCAAAACACTAGATGGTGCTATTCTACTGCAGAACCCACTATTCCACTGACGCTTCAACAGAAAGACAAAACAGGTCATACAAACCTGGCAGCTTCTTGCACCACCTGGAGGTGAGCGGAGGAGTGGCAGCCCCCCGGTAGCTGCAGCAGCACCTTCTCGAAGACACACTCCTGCACCTGGGCTATCATCAGCCGCACCAGCATGTTCAGGGAGGGCACACATGTCCAGGTTGGACGTGTTCGAGAAGTTCCTTCAGGTAGTTGAAGGCACCTGCATGAGGAAAGCAATGTTTCAAACTGTGTGCATTTTATGGGAAATAAATTAACTTAAAAAAAGAAAACCAAAAACCACAACATCCATATTAGGTCAAGAGTGAATGTGATTGTTGCCTGCATAAAATAACCCCATCAATTTTTCATGCCATGGACATCCACTCACTAGTAAACATGCAGTTTTGAAAGAAACACATGTTATAGTAAACCTACATAGCAAGGGGTACTGCACAACAAGATTTAAGAAACAATGTGTTAGCTACAACCACTTTAAAAACCTACCAATAAAAGCAATAGTGGAGGAAAATGTATTAAATCAGGTAGCTACTCAGACAATCAAATAGCCACCTTACAGAACCATCTTATTTTGCCACAAGTGTCATCTTGTACGCAGTATTCCACCAACTGATAACTATTATAAAAGACATGGGTAATGGAATCTGTTCTATTTTTTAAATAACACATGACTTAAAGTTTATATACAGTTAATGTTGACTCGTATAGTACAAGATGTCTTGTTTCAGCTTTGCAGTCCTCTTATACTGTACATATGAACTTATTACAGAGAAATGCTGCATTATCAGGTTACCCTTCGTACCTGCAGCCTTCTAGAATGCATCAATGGTGTTCTCAATGCCCGCCGTGGTAGAGCAGTCCTGACACGGTGTAGAGTGCCTCAATATTGAACAGCACACTGCCCTTCTCAAACGGCAAGGTGAGTTGGCACAAGGGCACTCCATTCAGAGCCATACCTGTGCACACACACACGCAAGCATGAGAATCTCATATCATTGAACAGTGAAGTGCTGAGAAACATCAGGATTTTAATAGTCCTGTGGAAATACATGTTCATACTGTTAACCATGACTAGGGAGGTGTGAGTCGGTTAAATTTCCTAAACATTGAAGCTTTAGGATTACACATGTTTAAATACTTAGGGAATGTTTTTGAACAATCAAAAAAGTCATCATGGAGAACAGACCTTTAGACAATTAAAAAAGGGTGTTTATTTTGACTATCAGTCTGCACCTTGACAATTTTTTTTTTTTTTTAATGAAAAAAAAAAATAAAAAACCAACTGAATGAGTCCCAGATGTCTTTTTAAATGTTAGAGTGAACAGAGATGGAAATAGAACTCCTATTGCACACCAGTTTCACCCATTCCAGGTTTTAATGTGAGCTTGAATATTCACTGTGTCTAGGCATCAAGCTCAGGTGTGGCTTATTAAAAACTTATTAAAACCTACAGCACTCAAACAAAGGATCTACTTCACTCCAGAATTTACTCCAACAATGGCATATTGGATGTTAGCCTTCAGCGACTCAACCAACTAAATAAAATAAATCAAATGACTTGAGTTACAGGCAAAAAAAAAAAAAGCACAGGCTCCAGGTTACAAAGATTTCTGATTCAAAAGAATACTTCAGTGCTAATCGATGGGTGCTGATGACAGGCTGACTGAGTGCACTGGATTGGATAGTTGGAGAGATGATGTCATTTACTTTTTAAAACATGCTGGAGCCAACTCAAGCAGAAGGGTTTATTGATGCTGTTAAAATCTGACTGTGTCATTGAGGAGCTGCATTGCGAGTTCTCAGAAACACAGGGCTTCCTTCTTTCCAGCTCTTGGTTTTGAAGTTAATAGCTGCTTTCTGGTTAACACGAGTGGTTTGGCAGCATTGTGCTGTAAGCCACGCCTACACTTATAAAAGTTGATCATATATATATATATATATATATATATATATATATATATATATATATATATGATAAATACATAGTATAGCCATGCCACTGTTCTCCCACAGTAGAGGGGGGGGGTGACTGAATCAGTCATTTGAGGTCCATGTTAATCAGATTGCACTTAAAAGTAAGAAGTGGGGTTTTGAAAAATATAGCATTACATCCCAGCGTGTTGCTAAATAACATGCTTAATTTCTCTAGTTCTAGCTCTAGTTCACTGATAGCAAATGGATTATTGCCCACATGGTTAAACAGGTAACACAGCAATAATGATCCACGACGTGGTACGGAACAGAAAAGCCAGAGCACTTGCTCTTCAACAACACCCCCTTACCATCTTTTTATGGAGAAACAGGTTGACAACAGAAGGAGAATTAGCTGTGGGGTCTTTTAAGCTGACCATCATCAGAAACGTGTTTCAGTATAATAAATAATCAAGACTAAACTATTTGGCAATAAACATAACTAGAACACTTGAGTATTTCCAAGTAAGAGCCTGGCAAGTAGGAAGTGCTGTAGAGGAGAAACAGTCCCAAAACCCCCCCTCCCATCTGTATGAATCCCCCTGCTCACCACACCACACTTGCCTTTACCAGGGGAGCCACACCATTTGTTTTGTACCCCCTTGATTTTTAACAGCTTCCTGGTAGATATTATAAGAACAGTAAACAGAAGAAGTAGCACTGAAAATGTTATAAATTAGTTTTGCCCTGTAAAGTTTAAGTAGTTTTTTTTTTTTTGTACATTTAGACAAGTACATAATACACAGGGCGATTCAAATGTTGTTCTACTGTATTTCTGAATAACCTTATTTAATTTGCCTGCGACAGGCTGGCGAGTGGATAGAGGCCCAGAGACAGACTGCAGTTAAAGAACTTATTACAACTAAACACAAAATAAAAGGGCACAAGGGCCAAAACAAAGGGATTTAAACACAAATAGAAAGACACAAAACAAGACTTACAAAAATAAAGGTTTCCAGGCTGTACAATGCCTTCACTGGATGAGAAAATAAAAAATAAAAAAACACAAACACAAACACAAACACAAACACAAACACAAACACAAACACAAACACAAACACAAACACAAACACAAACACAAACACAAACACAAACACAAACACAAACACAAACACAAACACAAACTTGCTTCCTCCGCTCCCTCCACTCCTCATGGGAAACTGAGGCCTACATTTATGTCAGGTGGCTGGGTGCTGATTGATCATTAATTACTCTAATCAACCCCAGCCACCTGAACACAATAGACCCAGGCAGGGAGGGGAATTTAACCCCATCCCTGTCAATTTATAAAGGGCAGAGCTCGGCTCTGCCACATTGCCCCAAAGTGTATTTGCCATTATTTTTCTAAAAGATAGAAAAAGTGGAAAATACCTTACCCTATCATTACTTTGAAATAACCAACCCAGTGCACTGCTGGTCAGAAAGTGATTCACAACACTGTACTGCAACAGTTTGGAGTATAAACTCTGACTGTAGTAGGTCTTTTAAAAGTGTGTCTACTGACTTACTGACTGGGTCCTATTCATACGAATTCTAAGGATTTAACAGAATGTTTTGTTCATATATATATATATATATATATATATATATATATATATATATATATATATATATATAATCAAATCAAATCTTTTCTCAGCTGTTTGAAAGAGAGACAGGGTTAAAAGTCAATTTTCACTCTTAAACAGCTTCAAAACAGGACTAAAGCGCTCATATTGTACAAACTTTGACCCACAGCCAGAAGGAATCACGCCAACCTTTTTTTATCGTGTTTTATCCCCACTCACGACAGTAATGCATATAATTTATTGTAATAGTTCCACCAAAATGTATCACTACTCTTCGTAAATGTACAGCATTCAAAAATGAATTTGCTGTTCTGAAGAAGATGGAAGAATTCTGATTTCTTAAGATGTGGTATTACAGAATAGGTCAAGTGACTCAGGTTTCCCAGAAACCAATCCCAAACAAAAACCTGCTTTTGATCAAACCAGATTCTGTTGTGCAATTAAATCTGCAGGAACTCCCCTTGCATGTTGAAATGATGTGTCTGATTTGATATTAATTCAGACTAAAAGGCAGGCATTATGGAGAGGCCAGACATGGCTTGCAGGTACAAGCACAGGGCAAATTTGTTTTGGTAGTTAAAGGCTTCAGACCACGCACAGGCTAGTTTCATTCTAGAAATCACGTCACAGAGTAGGGTACTTATATTATTCAATCCACTAGTTCAGGGTTTCCCAATCCTGGTCCTGGGAGACCGCTGTCTCTGCTGGTTTTCATTCCAACCGAGTTCTCAGTTACTTAATTGAACCCTTAATGTAACTATTCTTTATCTTAATTAGACCTTTTAATTGTTTTTCAGCTTTTAAACAGTTGGAGATTCAAGCTAACTATACAATGTTTTAACCCACAGTTCATTGCCAGCACTACTAAAGTAGTGGTTTTCAATCTGTGGTACCCACTGGCAGTTATTTTTTATGACACATAATTTCTCAACAACAATACTGGCTCAATCGCATTATGGTAATGCATCAAACTATTTGTACCACTGAATCACAGAGAAATGATACATTATGATGGTGGGCTCCGGGCTGCGTCTAATGGCTGCCAACTGTTTTTTCGGTGTTAGACACAGAAATGTTGCCTCTCCCTTTAAAGTCATGTGTCAATATTTATGAAAGCGACATGACATCTATCTGTATTAAACAAAACGCATGTCACATATTTTAATAAACTGAACTGCGAAGAACGGTAACAATTTGCTTGTAAGTGCTGAGAGGTATTAACACCAGCAAAATAGGGGAATACCAGTTCCTTGCAAAAGTTATAATGGTGACCAAACGTGTGCGAGTGCTGTTGTGTAAAAAAATAAAAAAATAAAATGAACAGTTGCATGTAATAAATGTACAAGAACAGTAAGAAACTAAAAATTAATACAATTAAGATTTGTGTGATCACACGTGCCATTCCCATGCTCTTTAAGCCTGATATCTGCTATTAGCTGCTGTGTTGCTGCTACTAATTCATGTATTATGCTACTGCTTCATGTATTACGTACTTTTCACTGTACTTTTCATGTATTATGCTTTATTTTTTACTGTATAGTATGCATTATGCATTTCTCTGTATTTAAAGTGTTATGGATTTTCTTGCTGTTATTGCATCTTGTAAAGCTTTTTGTGATGGTGGTCCACTATGAAAGGCACTATATAAAATAGATAGATTGATTGATTGATTGGAAACTTCAAATAAAGAAAATAATGAAGGGCTGTAATGCAGCAAAAAATTAATCAGTTAAGGAAAAAAGAAAGTGAAAAGGTTACCGTACCAAGCTGAAAAAACTTATCTTTGTGAACTCCAATAAACCAACGTGATCTTTCGCCAGGCAAATCGCAGAGTGCTTTCATAAAGTTTTGAGTCAACGCAGACACATTTTTTTTTTCGCCTGTTGCACTTTGCAACCTAGAGATAATAGATTTAGTTACATTGTTTATGATCAGGAGTTTAAGGATGATTTAATCGTGCCGCAGATTCTCCAGTTAGATGAGCTGATAATATATCTTCCGTCAAAGAAGCGGGCACAGTAATTTAAGACTTTATAATAATAATAATAATAATAATAATAATAATAATAATAATAATAATAATGTAGCGTGAGTTTTGTACTAAATCAGGGTCAGCTGTTTTCAGGGAAAACGAAGTGTATTTCTCAAACTGCGAACTGTGAAAGCAGAATGAACAAAAATGCTTGGGACTATAATTAATTGTATTGCTGAGAAAAAAATAAGGGAATTAAATGAAATGTATTGCAGCTTACTTGATTGCAGTTAAAAGTAAATAAATAAATAAATAAATAACCACACCATTCATTAAATTTAGCTCTCAGATTGTGCTAATGAAAATATATGAAAATGTGCTTGTGTGTATTTAATATGGTAACGTAATCATAACAGCTGTATGTTACATGCTGTCAGATCAGGACTTGAGCACTGAGTATTAGAGCTGCAGCCTGCTATTTCCCACATTACAACTGTGCACAGTTAAAAGGCGTGGTCATCAATTCCACACGCAACAAACAAGTGAGTACAGACACAAACCTGGTTGTAATGGGGTAGGTCTCAATTTTACAACAGCAGTTTAAGATTGCACATAGTTACAGTACTGGTACACCTGGTGGTCCCAGCTGGAAACACTGGTACTTCAGATTAAAAGGTTGAAAACCACTCCTACAGAGGTTCGCGGAGAGCTGGAGCCTAAACCGGCAGACACAGGGCGCAAGGTAGGACTACCACCTGTTTGGGACTCCAGGCCATCGCAGGGCAACTAAGGGGCAATTTAGAAAGGCCGATCCACCTAGCCAGCGTGTCTTTGGACTGTGGGAGGAAACCAGAGTATGTAAAGAAAACCCACGCGAACACGGGTAGAACATGCAAACTCCACACACAGACAGACCCGAGCCGGAATCGAACCCAGGACCCTGCAGCAGCGCTAATTATTATTATTATTATTATTATTATTATTATTATTATTATTATTATTATTATTATTATTAACAATGGTAGATCTAATTCCTTTTTTAAATACAAATGCTTACTTCTGCTTGTTAATTTTCCAACGTTCTGCATACTGTATCATTGTTAATCAGTGCATATAAAAAGACCGTAATAATACTTTCGCATTATTCTTGAGCGTGCACAATACAATGTAATTTTGTTATAAAGCAATATAAAGTTCACATTGACACACAGCCTTTTACCAAAGTTGCTGGAATGTTTAAATTGAGTTACGATGTTAGTACAAGGCTGTATGTTAGCGGCTTCTCAGTGAGCGGAGCGACTGCTGGGAGAAGATTCATTACAGTATACTTTGATGACACTTGAGCTGTACCCTGATTTCTACAGCTATGGCCAAAGGTTTTGCATCATCTATCATCATCAATTTTAGGATTGAAACAAAACTAATTTAGTTATTTTATTTAACATCATGTAATCAAATAAACTGTAGAATTATTTTGCAAGTCTTCCTTAAGCCATTATAGTAGTCAATATTTCATGTTAGATTTCAAAATATCAGTTTAAAAAAAGTCAGTTTTTCATTAAGTATGGAAAACTAAAGCGATATGTAATTCAATATGTTAACATTATTCAGAAGGCTTTATTCGACTTTATGAGGTAAAATGACTTAATTCTATAGGGTGATGCAAATCTTTTAGCCACAGCTGTAGTGAGCCTGCTGCTGTTACTTACATTACCAGGACCCTCTAATCAAATGAGCTGACAATCTTAATGGTTTTCTATTTCTGCTCTGCTTTGTATTTTGGGGGGAAAAGAAAGAGAACACTCAGTGTGGATTAGCTTTAGTCTTTATTAATATTAATATGATTTTTAAATAAGGAATCCCTTCATCCCCTGTGCATCAGGGATACAAAGCCGCATACCGGGCCAGGGCTGGGCATTCCCAGTGCTGGTCCTCAAAACATCTCCTCTTTGGTGATTAGTTGTACAGGTCCATTATCTGGTTGGGGTTGGCACTTAAACCATAAGAGACTCAAACCCCCGGTAATAAGTCCCTCAAACACACCCCGAACCCACACAGCTGAGGGGTGCAATTAACAAGTGCAATTAAAAATTACACAGAAAAAGTAAGGGAAGAGAGATCCCTCAAAACTGGCATTGAACTCCACTGAGAAATGAATGATGATGGTAATTTTGAGATCATGCAGGGATTAGCTTTCATAGTGACGTTCTGGTGCAGTGGGCTTTAACCCACCAGGAGGTCTACAGCTGAAGACTAGGGTGCTCTCTTGCCTCCTTTTGGGATATAAAGGCTGGGTTCCTTAACCACACCGTTCTGAGATCTGCAGCATCCCCATCTGCCTCTCATACAATCTAGTATACTGGGAAGGCTCTCTCTAATGACCATTAATGGAGGCTATGTAACGTCAGTGGTTTTGCATACAGGACTGTAAGTAACTGGGTGGGGGGTCTCTGAGAAACAAGTACCCTGAGGTTCTTCCTGGCCTCGTGTAGGGAGACTCACCACTGCTAATTGAGAGAAGAGGAGCACTTTTAGTTACATGTGCTGACCTACCCTTCTAAAAGTTTAGCACAGTAGATTTGCATGTCATTTTGCAGTTTTCTTCCATGCTTTTCCCTTGTTTGTACTGTGCATTTACCATAGTTGGGGCCATTTCTTTGAATATGCTTTATCATACCTCTCTAGGCTTTCCCATGCTTGCACTATGCTGTATTACACATTGTTATGCTTTTAATATAAACCAGTCTTTTAAAATAGGAAATAATCAATCAATCAATCTTTATTTTATATAGTGCCTTTCATAGTGGACCACCATCACAAAGCGCTTTAATAACATACACATAAGTGTTTAAAAAAGTACCAAATAACAACATACTAAGAAAGCTAACTGTAACATTTTGCTTATTTTAGTTTTTGTTATTTGGAAACTGAAAGGATAGCAATATTATAAATACCCTGAACTGTACTGTACCAGTAGCAGCGATTGTGGAATTTTTAAACATTGCTGAAATTAGACTTAAGGAAAAGCCTCACTGGCAAAACTCCAGTCCAGAAACAGGTCCACACCATTTTAGTGACTGGTGTTTCTTAGCACAGGGTGATTCATAATTCACACATTATTGCAGCATCTGAAAAACTGGAGGGTAGGTGGGGGACGAAATGCACCATTTGGCCATAACAGAGTTGATCAAGAATGTTAACATAGAATTGAAAACAATGAAAAACGACAATGTAGCGCCAATTATGAATCACCCTCTGTATTGCCAGGCTGTGCTAATGCTCCCCTTACTGTAGATATGTGCTTAAGCTACCCTTACAAAAGTTTACCACAGTAAATAGTCACTGAAATTTTGCAGTTTTCCAGTGCTTTTCCAACTGTTGTACTGTTGGCCATGTCTTTTAATATGCTTTACCATACCTTTCTTTGCTATGCTTTTACTATGAGAAACGTTTATAAGAGGAATAGAAGTACACACTACATTAACCTGACCTATTTTACTCCCTGCAACCTGGGGGAAATAAACACATTATTATAAAGAGAGGAAAGAAATGTAAAGGCACAGAAAGCTGCATGACTTGAAATTCCTTCCTTCAGCACCAAAGTCTGTCTCTGTTTGTTTTTGTTTTTTTGCTTCATACAGGAGATGCATGTGCAAGGATTGCCCATGAGACCTGACTCCTGCCACAGTGTGTCCATGGAAACGGACCTGGCTGTTTCCTCTGTCTCGCCAGCTCCCCCTGCTGGTTTGCTTAGCTGCGTTTTGTCGCCATCTGCTGGCGTAGTTTCTCCCGCCTCTTCTTCTCCATTAGCCTGCAAAGAAAGGAAGGTGGGGTGGGGGAAAGAGGAGGGGGTTTGAGTCAGGAGCAAGTCTAGAATAATCAGCCTGGATTATTTAAAGAGTCAGATGCTTTAAATAGCGTTTTATTTATTTTTTATTTATTTATATTATTTATTTATTTTTTATTTACTGTTATTTTGTATGCATCTATTTGTTTGCAGTGGTAAGTGGTGGTTTGTGATGGTCTGATTTGGTTTGTGGGGGTATGTGATGGTCAACAGTGGTCTGTGATGGTCTGCAGTGGTCTGTCGGGGTCTGTGATGGTTGGCCGTGGTCTGCTGGGGTCTCTATGATGGTCTGCTGGGGTCTGTGATTGTCAGCAGTGGTCTGCTGGGGTCTGTGATGGTCAGCAATGGTCTGCTGAGGTTTGGGGGTATGTGATGGTCAGCAGTGGTCTGTGGGGGTATGTGATGGTCAGCAGTGGTCTGTGGTGGTCAGCAGTGGTCTGTCGGGTTATGTGATGGTCAGCAGTGGTCTGTGGTGGTCAGCAGTGGTCTGTCAGGGTATGTGATGGTCAGCAGTGGTCTGTGGTCAGCAGTGGTCTGTGGTGATCAGCAGTGGTCTGTGGTGATCAGCAGTGGTCTGTGGTGGTTGGTCGTGGTCTGCTGGGGTCTCTGGGGGTCTGTGATGGTCAGCAGTGGTCTGCTGGGTTCTGTGGGGGCATGTGATAGTCAACAGTGGTCTGTGATGGTATATGGGGGTCTCACCTCCGGGTGCGAGCCTCTGTGAGCTCAGTGAGCTGCTCCTGTGCTGCTCGGAGCTCGTCCACATGCTGCTGATATCGCTGGTCACAGGCGTTGCTCCTCTCGAAGGAGGACACCTGGCTGGACAGCTCGCTGGTGCGATCCCGGAGCTGCTGGATCGAGGAGTACAGGTTCTCATCGTCCTCCTCCTAGAGACAGAGAGAGAGAGACCATCACACACATCGTGATGTATATTGTGATTTGCATATCGCGATACCTGACATTCGTGTATCTTTACATCACAGTTTATGTGCAGCATCACTGTGCATGCAGCTATTTTATGAAATGTTTTACCAATAGAGTTTCAGTCTGAGTGGTCATTGTCCAGACATAAGGAATGCCAGTTCCTTTGGAAAGCAAGGGGTTAAGTGCAACTGACCTTGGCATTGACGATCTCGATGTGTACCAGCAGGGAGGCCAGTTCCAGATCTTCACTATAGCTGTTCTTCAGAGGGACTGAGCGGTACCCTACAGGGTGAAAGGTGAGGTACTAGAGAATCATTACCTGAGCTGGGACAGTCAGTTAGTGCATAAAGTCGAAGGATCTTACAGGAAGTGAATTACAGTATTCCAGGTCAAAAAGGGTGCGACTAATCTGTGTTATACATTTGTGAAGCTCAGAAATCAACTGCGACTAATTGACAGCCCAAGTTTAAACCAATACAAAAATGCCATGAAACCGTAGTTCAACTGCTTAGTGTCTGTAAAACAGCCAACGAAAATGTACGGGAAGGTGACAAAGTCTAGCTGGGGCTGGGGTGAGGAAATTTTCTGAGGGACCTTTGATGGCTGTTTACCAATGTTGGAGATCGTTAACCAAACAGATACAAAAAAGACTGGAAAAGGTGAGTTCGACATTTCTTTCTATACCGGTTAGAACCCAAAAATTACTGCTTAATAAACCTGTTGCTAGTATTTTTGTGCACATTAAGTATAGCTGTAATAAGATAAGAACTGTGACAGGGTTACGACTTAAAAGCATTTCATATTTGTGTAAGAAAAGAAAGAAATCTAAGTACTAGTAAACTTGTTCTTCACTAGAATACAGCTGTGTTATAAAGCCAGCCCTTGCTGTTTTAAAATCTTGTAATCCGATTTTCACCTTTTATCAGGAGTAACTTTGATCCAGGTTTAGTTTTGGTAATCTATTTGCAGTCTTTTTCAAAAATAGACATGTTCCTAATAGTTTAGCCTTTATTTCATTTGAACCTACATGGTAATTTAATTCATGTTATTACTGTAAAATACTGAAAACCTAATGCAGCTGACCATAATATAACAACAACAAAAAAAAAAACTATTATGAGATGCAAAAATGTAAATGTAATCCAGCAATTACATTTTCTGAAAAAGTGGATCCAGATGAAAAAAAAAATAAAATCCTGATTCAAATAAATAGGATCATATTGCTTTTAACAACGGATTTAGAAAAACTGGGCCAAGCATGCTCAGTGTGTGTGTTTGCGTGTTGTGCGTCAGCGTACCAGTCTTGAGCTCCTTGACAGGAAACACAGCCTGAGCCAGGAAGTTGGGGTCGCTGAACATGTCCTCCTCGTAAACTACGAAGCGCAGGAAGCAGAAGTCAGGGTTGTTGATGTCCAATACAAATGGCTTCTGCAACCAGACTGGATTCAAACCATTATCCGCTGCACAGGAGAGAGGGGAGAGGAGAGAGAGAGGAGGAGAATGTTACATACAAGCTGATATTCACTCCTCAAGAGGTCAAAGGAGATAGACACAGAGCAGTGTGTGCTTGAGTGGGTGAAACTCAGCTTGTACTTAACAGGACCCTGTACTACCTTATAACATATAGCATGGCTCATTTCAATGTGATGTAATTTAGATAATATAATATAATATATCTAATAATATGATATAATATATCTTATAAAACATAAGATAGTTTACAAACAAGAGGAGGCCATTCGGCCCATCTTGCTCATTTGGTTGTTAGTAGCTTACTGATCCCAGAATCTCATCCAACAGCTTCTTGTCAGCTTCAACATTACTGGGGAGTTGGTTCCAGACTCCCACGATTCTCTGTGTAAAAAAAGTGTCTCCTATTTTCTGTTCTGAATGCCCCTTTTTCTAATCTCCACTTGTGAACCCTGGTCGTTGTTTCTTTTTTCAGATCGAAAAAGTCCCACAATCAGGGTCACATCACAATCAGGGTCTACAGTATATTAGAAAGACATTTCAGATGGCTGTATCACTTCAATAGCAGGGTTTACTATAAATTATAAAGGCATTTCAAAGGCTGAATCACATCAGTATCAGGGAAGGTCTACTATGTATTGTAAATGTATATTTTTCATATTGTATATTCTGTCACATTTCCCCAGTTTTAAGGTCACTACAATGGCTCCATCATATTGATTTTAAAACACTGCTCCTCACTGATAAAGCTGTCCATGGTTGTGGCCCTGTCTACTTGTGTGAGTTACCTATGCCTTACAAACATCTTGTACTCAGATCTGCCAAGAACTCTATCAGATAAGTTCTCAGGCTCCTTCACTTGGAACTCATTTCCAGGTTCAATTTGCAATAATATCAATCAGTATTTTCAAATAAATGTTACCCTCCAGGCGATCAAGGAAGTGCAACTCTACCTGGGGGCTTTTATGTAGTACCAGGTATCATGTGTTTCTTTCAAAACTGCACATTTCAGACACATGTAGCCAATGGAACTGCACCAGGTCTAGAATTATTTTGTTAGCTACATTCATTTTAAAATGCACTGTATAGAGTGGACTAGATACCAGCCTGCCAGCATCACCCTAATATCAATCACACAACACTAACACTAAAACTAAAACGAAGAGCTAGAAAAATACCTGGAGGCAAAGTGGGGAACCAGGGGCTGATATGCAGCAGTATTGCTGGTCCATATATTTATTTGTCTCTAAAGAAATCAGTTCATATTATCTTACCTCTTTCATTTTTTTTGTGTGAGATTTACTCTTTGATCTAATAATGTGAAAAAGGAGAGGTAGGAGATTTAATGTGGCAGAAACATTTGCCCTGAGATCACAGTCAGAAAGATTCAGAGGATCATATATTCAAAGAGTTTACTCCAGTCTTAAATAACCTGTTGACTTTACCAAACTAGTGTCAATCCTCTAGGTAATGTGATTGAAGGAGTGTTCCTCTAGGTAATGTGATTGAAGGAGTGTTCCTGTAGGTAATGTGATTGAAGGAGTGTTCCTGTAGGTAATGTGATTGAAGGAGTGTTCCTCTAGGTAATGTGATTGAAGGAGTGTTCCTCTAGGTAATGTGATTGAAGGAGTGTTCATCTAGGTAATGTGATTGAAGGAGTGTTCCTGTAGGTAATGTGATTGAAGGAATGTTCCTCTAGGTAATGTGATTGAAGGAGTGTTCCTCTAGGTAAGGTGACTGAAGGAGTGTTCCTGTAGTTAATGTGATTGAAGGAGTGTTCCTCTAGGTAATGTGATTGAAGGAGTGTTAAACACTCTCAAGGTGTTCCTCAAGGCAATGTGATTGAAGGAGTGTTCCTCTAGGTAATGTGATTGAAGGAGTGTTCCTCTAGGTAATGTGATTGAAGGAGTGTTCCTCTAGGTAATGCGATAGGTGTTCCTCTAGGTAATGTGACTGAAGGAGTGTTCCTCTAGGTAATGTGATTGAAGGAGTGTTCCTCTAGGTAATGTGATTGAAGGAGTGTTAAGCACTCTCTAGGTGTTCCTGAAAGTAATGTGACTGAAGGAGTGTTCCTCAAGGTAATGTGACTGAAGGAGTGTTCCTGTAGGTAATGTGATTGAAGGAGTGTTCCTCAAGGTAATGTGATTGAAGGAGTGTTCCTCTAGGTAATGTGATTGAAGGAGTGTTCCTCTCTAGGTGTTCCTGGTAATGTGACTGAAGGAGTGTTCCTCAAGGTAATGTGACTGAAGGAGTGTTCCTGTAGGTAATGTGATTGAAGGAGTGTTCCTGTAGGTAATGTGATTGAAGGAGTGTTCCTGTAGGTAATGTGATTGAAGGAGTGTTCCTCTAGGTAATGTGATTGAAGGAGTGTTCCTCTAGGTAATGTGATTGAAGGAGTGTTCCTCTAGGTAATGTGATTGAAGGAGTGTTCCTCAAGGTAATGTGATTGAAGGAGTGTTCCTCTAGGTAATGTGATTGAAGGTGTGTTCCTCAAGGTAATGTGATTGAAGGAGTGTTCCTCTAGGTAATGTGATTGAAGGAGTGTTAAGCACTCTCAAGGTGTTCCTCAAGGTAATGTGATTGAAGGAGTGTTCCTCCAGGTAATGTGATTGAAGGAGTGTTCCTGTAGGTAATGTGATTGAAGGAGTGTTCCTGTAGGTAATGTGATTGAAGGAGTGTTCCTCTAGGTAATGTGATTGAAGGAGTGTTCCTGTAGGTAATGTGATTGAAGGAGTGTTCCTGTAGGTAATGTGATTGAAGGAGTGTTCCTCTAGGTAATGTGATTGAAGGAGTGTTCCTCTAGGTAATGTGATTGAAGGAGTGTTCCTCTAGGTAATGTGATTAAAGGAGTGTTACTCTAGGTAATGTGATTGAAGGAGTGTTCCTGTATGTAATGTGACTGAAGGAGTGTTAAGCACTCTCTAGGTGTTCCTCAAGGTAATGTGACTGAAGGTGTGTTCCTCTAGGTAATGTGATTGAAGGATTGTTCCTCTAGGTAATGTGATTGAAGGAGTGTTCCTCTAGGTAATGTGATTGAAGGAGTGTTCCTCAAAGTAATGTGACTGAAGGAGTGTTCCTCAAGGTAATGTGATTGAAGGTGTGTTCCTCTAGGTAATGTGATTGAAGGAGTGTTCCTGTAGGTAATGTGATTGAAGGAGTGTTCCTCTAGGTAATGTGACAGAAGGAGTGCTCCTCTAGGTAATGTGATTGAAGGAGTGTTCCTCTAGGTAATGTGATTAAAGGAGTGTTCATCTAGGTAATGTGATTGAAGGTGTGTTAATCTAGGTCAGGGGTACCCAATCCTGGTCCTGGAGGGCCAGTGTCCCTCCTGGTTTTTGTTTCAACTGTACAGTAATTTGCTTAATTGGACCAATTAAACTTCTAATAAGTGCTTGATTGGTCCAATTAAGTAATTTAGAGGACAGTTAGAATAAAAGCCAGGAGGACACTGGCACTCCAGGACTAGGACTAGGCACCCCTGATCTAGGTAATGTGATTGAAGGAGTGTTCATCTAGGTAATGTGATTGAAGGAGTGTTCACCTGGGTAATGTGATTGAAGGAGTATTAAGCACTCTCTGGGTGTTCATCTAGGTAATGTGACTGAAGGAGTGTTCACCTAGGTAATGTGATTGAAGGAGTATTAAGCACTCTCTGGGTGTTCATCTAGGTAATGTGATTGAAGGAGTGTTCCTCTAGGTAATGTGATTGAAGGAGTGTTCATCTAGGTATTGTGACTGAAGGTGTGTTAAGCACTCTCAAGGTGTTTGTTTCTCAGTTTTGTACAACAACTAGGAGTTAAATTTAAGACTGGAGTAACACTTTGAAATACATGGCCCATAAAGTGTGGCAGAGGAAGGTGCTGGCGTCCGTACCCACGACGTCAGTCTTGCACTTGCTGCTATCGTACTCGGCTCCGCACACCTCCACCTCCACGAAGGGGCACACAATGCTGCGGCCGTTCTTGGGGAGGTGCCGCGCCCCCAGGATCTGGAAAACAAGGGAGGGGGGTTAATCACCGAGACATGACACAGGGGAGCTCCTTTAGAAACATTTTCCATAGTAAAACCATAGCAAACTGTAATGACACATAGGCAAGCAGAGTAAAGCCCAGAGAGGTATGGTAAAGCATATTAAAAAAAAAAAACACGTCATCCCAGGGTAAACTAAAAAAAATGCATGGCATAACCATTTGCAAAATGACTTGGCAAATTCACCATTGTACCATCGTTTTCATGCAAAGTGTATGACTGCAGGTTTAACTCTCTCATGCTTACTTGTTAGAACAAGACAATTTGTACAAAAAAGGTTTCATGTTTAGAGTAACAACTAATCGTAAAATATATAAAACACATTCTGCTACTTCACAGTAAATGGGAGATGGTTTCTGTACAATGATGTGCCTTGATATGTTAACTTAAATGGAAAGTGAAGCCCCCCCTATTGAAGAATACTGACCTGCATCTGCGCAGTGATTGTGGTTTCCAGTTTAAGGAGCTCTACAGAGTACTGACCTGCAGCTGCACAGTGATGGGCTCCACCAGTTTGAGGCTGCTCTTGTCAAAGGGGTCAAAGCTCTCCTCTCTCAGGATATCAGGCTGCAGCACATAGCCGCTGCGCCCCCCCAGTGTGAACAGGGCCTGGTTCAGCTGCATCGGCTTGTCTGCACACAGGGAGACAGAGAGACAGACAGACACAGGGAGACACAAAGACATGCACAGGAGCACACAAGGAGACACACAGACACACAGGGAGGCACAAAGACACGCACAGGAGTACACAAGGAGACACACAGACACAGGCGCCACAGAAAGACATGCACAGAGAGACACAGGCACAGAGGAGCACACGGAGGCACACACAAGCAAACAGAAAGGCACATGTAGAAACATAAGGCAAACAGGGACACACATACAAAGGGGCACAAACAGGAGACAGACCATGAGCAATTACACTTTCATGGGACAGATCAGAAGACATCTATTTGATCAGTTAATGTGCATCACTGTTTAAATCTGTGGTCCTTCATTATCACCTACAGCAGGTTCCATTAAACAACAGACCTGGAAATAAGAAGGCTCTGTGCTGCTCAGTTCAATTATCAAGGGCATAGACTGGACTGGATAGAAAATGCCTGAAGTTGGAGTCAGTAAGACAAAAAAAGAAATTCTAGAGTTCCTATAAAAATGTATTACTAAAAATGTGTACTAGTGCTGCATGAACCACTTAATTGATTGAGCTGTCCACAGATGAGGATCATTGGTGTTGATCAGGATTAATTGACCATTCCAAGGTAAACAAGTGAAGGAACGGCTGTGTGGATTTGTCTGGATTGCTGTTCTCTACACAGTCTAAGAAAAGCAGCGATCACAATAAATCCAAGCATCTGTTTCTTCACTTGTTTCACTTTGAAAGGTAAGTTAGCCTGATCAATGCCTGTAAGCAAATTAGCTATGTTTTATTACTACTATATTGCAGGAATTACACACTTGACAATAACCAGTAAAAACACTGCATTAAAAGGCAAATATATGCAGTACTATCTGTAATCCTTGAACACAACTGAATGCTAGTTTTGATGAACTGTATGTTGTTGTAATGAGACACTACTGAATGTTAGTTTGTTATAATTATGTACAATAAGATTGAATGTAAGAATGCAAAAGCATTAGTCACACACGCTGCAGTACATTTGACAACCATCTAGTCGCAGCGTGAGCCCAGACTGAATGCAGCCAAGCTTTGTAGGATTTTGAGAGTTTTGATAAGGATGCCTTACCTTCTATAGGTTGCCTGCTACATGGACTAGGGGTGGAACAAGGGCTATTTAACCCCTGGAAATGTGAATGACAGTTGTACTGAGCTTGGTGCCTGGAGTCAGACCCAGGGATCCTTTGGATTTCTGTATTGAAGACTGTTATTTTGTGTACCTTTTACTATATGAATAAAGCATTTTACAAACCAAACGAAACAAGACAAAGAGCTTTCCATTAAATGCAAGCGGGAAAAGCAGAGATCCAGAATCGCGTTCCCTGAGTCAGAGACGGGGCGGTGTGGTAAGGAGCGGCAGCAGTGGATCCAGCATGTGAGCATAGTAAGCAGCCAGCGTTTCCTGAGTCTGAGACGGCACATGTGGCGATGCGACTCGGCAGCAGCGGATCCAGCGTGGAAGCAGAGTGAGCAGCCAGAGATTCTTGAGTCAGAGGTAGAACGGGTGGCGATGCAACTCACTGGCAGCAGGTCCAGTGTGTGAGCAGTGAGGCATCAATTCCTGAGTCTGAGACTGAGCAACGCTGATGCAGTTCTCACTAGCAATACAACACACAATAAGCAGCAGATCCAGTGTGTGCGCTGTGAGGAAGTAATTCCACAGATGGAATGGCGGAGGGTCTTGAGTCAGATGGTGCGGTTCTCATCAGCAACAACACGCAATAAAATAATATAACTAAATACACCACATCTAACAACGATATCCAACTACAACGCCAGTGACCCTCATTTGATTGTCATCACCTGATTTCTGTGGACAGCTCAATCCCAGTAGTTGAACAGTGAGTTTATGCAGCTCTACTGTGCACATGGATGACAATACTAATGGATGACAGTGTGGTACCTGGGGTCTGGAAGTTGAGGGCGACCAGCTGGCTCCCGCACAGCCACATGGGCAGGGGGTCGTAGTTGGAGGAGTCGAGGCGCTGGCCCTTGGGGTAGATACGAGAGAGCTGCCTTCGGTTGTACTGCAGGAACTTCTTGCCCTTGCTGCGGTTCGCATACTTTTCAGCCTTGGTCTCGGGAAACGAGGACATGTCACGGTAATAAGCCTTGTCTGTGCCGATCTCTGCAGACAGACAGGTAGAAACAGGGCTGGTTAAACACTGATAGACTACTGTCTGACATAGCCTTTCAATGGACTTACAGAATATATATATACACACACTGTATACATCAAAATATATTACTACACAATAATACATGTCAAAATCCAACGAGACAATATTGTAATGATAATATTTTTGACCCATATGTTATTTTATATATTCTGTGTTTCTTAAAATAGACTAAGGTCTGTTTTTTGTTGTACCTTGTTTCTCCCACTGAAATGCAAATACACAATTTCCTGTGCTTTTAAAAAAGTTGTTTCTCTGAGTTCTATTGTTATTGGTATCGGTCTTGTTGGTTCAGAGTTATTTGGTTGAATTTCCTTCATTCTAATGTACTGTATTTTATTTTCACTTAGCATTGGTAGTAAATGGATCATGTTTAGGGTACCACTGAAGTTGTGAGACGGATTGCTCACTAAAATCGTGAACATATTTTTAAAGCGGAGACAATAGACGCCAGTTGCTCAAATCCACTCTCCAGCTGGACGCCACTGACCTTGAGTTCTCCAGCGCTGTGAGGGAACATAACTGAACACTCTAATTGGAGAGAAAACCAGGGGTAAAATAATGGTGTTTATTTTAAAATCACAGCCTTGCACTGTCCCTTACTGTCCTCGTCGAAGGGCACGGGCCGGCAGTACACCACCAGCTCTGAGAGCTCCAGGGCAATCTTCTTCCTGCGCTCCATCTGCTTCCCTTCCTGCATCTGTCGCCAAGGAAACAAGAGGCTGTTACCACGGGGCAATGTTCTACACTAGGGGGCATTCTCTCACTGACTGTGTTATACACTAGGGGGCAGTGAGTATAATGTCCTGACTGTTATACACTGGGGTTAGTGTGTATAATGTCCTTGGTGTGTTATAAACTAGGGCGCAATCTGTATAATGTCCTGACTGTGTCAAACACTAGAGGGTAGTGTTTATAATGCCCTGATTGTGTTATACAACAGGGGGCAGTGTGTATAATGCTCTGACTGTGTTATACACTATAGGGCACGGTGTATAATGCCCTGACTGTGTTATACACTAGGGGGGAGTGTGTATAATGCCCTGACTGTTATACACTAGGGTTCAGACTCACTCTGGCATCAGCATTCTGTGTAGCCTCTCTTATCTTGGCGACCCAGTCGTTGAGGTCCTCCAGACTGTCAACGGCCACGTCCAGCATCTGGACAGGATGAGACTGGGAGTGCAGGGTGAAGACGAAGGGCCGGGAGCTCTTCCCATCCTTGTGAACCACTGCCAACAGCAGAGACACACACAGGTAAAGATAGGCAGGCAGAGAGCAGACACACACACAGGTAAAGACAGGCAGGCAGACAATAAAGACACACATACAGGTAAAGGCAGACAGGAAGACAGCAAAGACACACACAGGTAAAGACAGAGAGACAGCAGAGACACACACAGGTAAAGACAGGCAGGCAGACAGCAAGCACACACACATAGGTAAAGACATGCAGACAGATAGCAGGGACACACACACAGGTAAAGGCAGACAGGCAGACATCAGAGACACACACAGGTAAAGACAGGCAGGCAGACAGCAAAGAAACACACACAGGTAAAGACAGGCAGACAGACAGCAGAGACACACACAGGAAAAGACAGGCAGACAGCAGAGACATACACACAGGTAAAGACAGGCAGACAGTAGAGACACACAGATAAAGACTGGCAGACAGAAGAGACACACACAAGTAAAGACATACAGACAGCAGAGACACACAGACATGATAAGACAGGCAGGCAGACACACACAGGTAAAGGAAGGTAGGAGCTTCTGTTTGGACACTGTCTATCACGTTTGTCACTTTTGCTTAAAAAGTGCAAGTCTGTTTCAGCATCTCATCTTATTCTAAGGTTGCATCGTTTTGGAGTAGAGAATCATAAATATTTGAGCAAGGGTTGGAGGGTTATCTAGGCTTTTGGCAAGGTGTTATAGTTATGTGTGTAGCAGAACAAGTTATAATTAAAGGTACACATGTTTCAAGTCAGACCAGCCAGGAAGAGAATGCTATTTGAAAACTTGTACAACATCTGCCCCTCTCCTGAATAGAAGAGGCGGTCCAAAAAGTGAGTATGACAGACAGACAGGCAAGACACAGTGGGAAGGATTGAACGTTAGAAAGGCTGTCACTCAGATAGACAGACAGACAGTGGTTGAACCCCCGTTGAAGGTGGAATGAAGAGGGCTAGCTACAGACAGACAGACAGACCGACCGCCTTTGTCACTTACCTACGTGGCAGGTCGGCACATCAATAAAGCCCTTGAGGAAGTTTCCTAGGGGGCTGTTCTCGACAGACTGGGGGGGGGGGAGAAAAAACAAGCATTCCAATAAACAGGAGCCCAGCAGAGTGGAACAGCGACTGGGGAATCAGACATAGGGGGCTGGAACAGTGGAACAGGGAGAGACATGGAACACGCAGGCTAGTGTCGGGAACTCCAGCCAGCTCAGTTGAAGGGGCTGCTCCTTTAGTACACTGCCTAGAGTGAGGAGGCCTGTGTCTTTTCCGGCACATCTCTGGTTTTACTCTTTAGCAGTTTCAGTGGCTCATATTCAACGCTTGTGTCAGATGTACTTCTACGCTCCCTGATTCAAGAGCCAGTCACTCAAAAAAAGCTGAATTATTGTACACTTAGTGAAGTATTATTAGAAAAGCAAAAATGTAATTTTATATCAAATTGAAGAAACAAAGGTAAGACCCCTTTCTTTAACAGATTAGGTTCTGTTGGGCTATTAGATATTTTTTTCTATTAATTCACACTGACAGAAAACATTGTCTTGTTGGCACTGGTTATAACTTATATAATGTGTAGACAGCAAATGATGGGGAAAGCATCATTCATGTTTTGCAATGAACACGCTTTTAACAGTTTTCTTTCTGTTTTGATAAATACCTGCCAACATAAATAGTAAAGGGAATTACTTGGAAAAATCATGTTTCTGCACAGCCCTAGCGTGGTGTAAAACCAGAAAAGCGAACGGGCTGAATGGACTCTGCTCTCCTCTAAATCAGGGTTTTTTTTTTCTTTTATCACAGGTGTCTTAGCTGACAAATATTATATGCCAGACACAAAACATTGTCAAAAAATACACTGATACATGTTTCCCAAAAGCATAGCAAAGTATAATATAGCACAGTGAAAGCATAGGGTAAGCGTTGTAAAGGTGTGTGGTAAAGTATATTTTAAAAAACAAATTAAAAAAAAAAAAAAAGATGGTAAAATGTGGTAAAATCATAGTGTAACAATGAGAAAAAGGATCATGCAAATTCACCCTGGTAATCTTTTATAAGAGTAAAATCACAACTATTACAACAGTGTATGTATGTCAAGCTCTTCTTTAAACTGAAGATGATTTCAAACAAGCTAAACAAACACATACTAATAGGAGAAGATACAAGTGTGAATATGATATTAACTGATATAAGAGACAGGGTCAACTGGACATATTAACTGAACTGTGAGTATTAGCTTTTATAAGAGACAGGGTCAGCTGTAGATAATAAGCGAAGATCAGTCCATGGTGTCTGACGAACCCTAACAGACTCACTCTACAGTGTAAAAGATTACTGTACAAGACTCTTCTCTGGCTTTGCTACTCACTGCCTCGTCCTGCCCCTGTGCAGGGGTGGTGGGAATCTCCTCCACGTAATTCGCTGGGAACCAGAGCTGCTTCTTACCCCCATAGTCACCACGCCACCTGCAGGACAGAGAGAGCAACACACCTTCAACCAACTCAACAGTACCATCCATCCCCACTACCATGGCAGCAAATTCAAAACCAGAGCTATCAGCACGATGTCATTAGGTAAGCAAATGAGGCGTTAGTATCATGGTAAACAATACTAAAATCACGTCTATTACAATGGTTTATAGTATGTGGAAGAACTTCCTGTGCTCTCCAGATACATGTAAAAATGTAAGTGTAACATATAGAGGGATGCTTGTACAGACAGACAGAGCCCCCCCCCCCCCCATCCCTACAATCTGATACTCCCAATAACATGCTATATAATGTTAATACAAATTTTCATCACAATTAAGTGGCTTTCCAGATACATACAAAAATGTAAAGGGTGACATGCATATGTACGTATGCATTACCACATCCACTACCTCCACATCACCAGGAGATACATCTCTGGACCTGTCTGTTTAGCAGTTATGCTGTCCTCCCCCATCCCCTCACCCCTCTTTCCTCTTCTCTCTCCCCTCCCACCTTACCCCTCTCCTATCTACTTTTTGCCTTCTACCCTCCTCACCAGCCCCCCTCCTGCTTGTCCACGTTGAGAATGATGGCTTGCTTTGGGAAGGAGAGTTCGTCCTCCCTCTGGGCTCGATAGTCATACAGAGCCTTCACTGTGCACTGGGAGGGGGGGGGGGGGGGGAGAAAGGGGGAGGGAGAGAGAAAAAGAAGAGGGGGAGAAAGTAGATAGGAGATGGGTAAAGGAGATAGGAGAGGGGTAAAGGAGTTAGGAGAGGGGTAGAGGAGATAGAAGAGGGGGAGAGAGGGGAAGCGAGAGAGTTAATGAATGAACACTGATATATAAGCAAATATAAGTCATCCACGAGAAATCAACCAACCACTGTAACAGAAGTATAAACCTACTTTCTTTTCCATACATTAAACTTGTCATACTAAACAAACACTCCGTGAATGTTCATAGAGTGCTGTGGTTATATCACTCATGAGGGGTGTGTGGGTTTCTGTGCTATCCTCATTCCTGGTGTATCCTCTACATATTCCATTCTGAAGTGTTGGATCTATATAGCATGCATAATATCAGCTGTTGCACACAGCTCTGCTCTCTATAAAGAATGGCCTTTCAATCAGGAAACCAAGTGAAGATCTCCCTCGATCAAAATTGTAAAGCAAATATTTCCTGAAGATTCCTAGAGACAGGAGTACTGGATCCCTCCTCCTGGCCACCCCAATGGGACCTTACCCTGGCTGAAGGCATCTTGTTCGCTTCCACGTAGAGGTGAGGAGTCCGCACCTCGTACAGCGCTCCATAGTCCAGCTCCTGAGGAAACAGCACAGGAAGGCTCAGCATTCAGACCAGCAGGGACTGGGCATGGGTGTTATACCTGATGTCTACAGTACTACAACGTCTTTATCACAAGGCAGTGGTTTTTAAACTAGAGCCTGGGGACCCCCGGTCTGCAAAGGTTGCCTATCGGTCCCCAGAAAATTCTGGAAACGTCTCTTTTTTGTAAAAGAATATTAAAATGTTCTTTCACTGTAGTAGTGAGAGACAGGCCTTGTGGTTTTATACATAAACTAGTGTACCTAAAATACTGACTTGAATGTAGTCTTTTTCTTGACTTTATTTTACAGAGATCTTTTACTGTTGTGATGGCTTTATGACACTTGCAAACAGTATTACTTGCAAACATTAACATTTATTTCAATTCATTGTGTCTTTCTTGTTTGTGGTTAGTCTTGTCCTCGCTTTTCAGTTGAGGTTCCTCCCTATTTAAAAAAAATGTTTTAAAAAGGATATCCCCCCAAACAAAAAGGTTTGAGAACCTCTATCTTAAGGCATAGCCTTATGTCATAGTGCCATAGTAAAATAAAATCCAGTAAGACAAAAACAGGATCCTAAACCCAATCTGTAGAAGGTACCTTACATGGCTTCAAACCCAACACACAAGTTTTATGTGGCAGAGATTCAGAGAGCTCCCTTGCCCCCTCCCCTGTGCCCCTGGGTCTGTACCGTGGTGCCCATCTTCTCCAGCGTCTCCTCATTGATGGGGTAGCGCAGTCTCATCTTGCGGTAGAGTGGGTGCTTCTCGTAGTAGCTGATAAGGTCCAGCAGGCTCTCAAACTCGGCTGAGCTGCCCAGCATGAAGAGACGACCCTCCTGCTGGATCCGACAGTGCTTTATCTTCCCCTCCGCCCTGCTCTCAGAGAACATGAGAACAGATACAGCATCAACAGCATGGCTAGGCAATCCATTCCATACCCTCACCACTCTGCATCCATTATATTTCCAACTATGTGTTCTCTAGTCCTGGTTTCTGCACTTCATCTATTGCTTAGGGTTAACTACGTCAACTCCTTTTAAATTTGAAAGTCTTCAATCAAGTCCCCACTAATTATTTTTTTGTTCTAGGCTTTAATATGTTCAGTTCCCTTTTTAGCGCATTCCTTTAAACCCCGGTGTGGAACTGCAGAAGCCCTGCTACTGTAAATAGTGTGTGTGTGTGGGAATGTAAGGTTGGCAGGGATGGGGTTAAATCTGTCCAGCATTCACAGGTGTGGCCATTTCCCCAATTAGGTAATGTATGCTAATTGGGGAGTGGCCACATGTATAAAAGAAGGAAAAATGATTTGTCTGGTGGAGGGAGTTAGGGTGAGTAGGTAACTGCATGTGTGCTGTATATTTTGGGAATTTCGTCAATGAAGGTGAATGCTCAGCCTGACAACAGTGTTTGTACTGTACTGTATTGTTTTCTTTAAACCATTTGTTTTGACCACCGTGCCTCAGTTTATTTATCTGTTATTATCTATTAAAAGTGCACACCAGTGCTTAATCTTGTCTCTGAGTCTCATTATTGACGCTATCCTTCTACACCTGGGATTAGAGAGAGGGAGATAGAGAGGGTGAGGGAAAGACAGAAGGATAGAAAAATCATGCTAACCAAGCATTGTGTTTGCTTTCAACCTTCTCGCCATCAGTTCCTGATTCACCCTACGAACGGTGGCCACTCTTTGACTGCTAGTGCTGTCAGAAAGGCTTCTTTATCCTGTTTGATGAAAGTTTACCTGTGAGGTGTGTGCGTGTGAGCGCCCCTTACCTGTCAGAAAGGCTCCTTTATCCTGTTTGATGAGAGTTTACCCGTGAGGTGCGTGCGTGTGAGCGCCCCCTACCTGTCAGAAAGGCTCCTTTATCCTGTTTGATGAGAGTTTACCTGTGAGGTGTGTGTGTGTGAGCGCCCCCTACCTGAAGGAGATGGCGAAGGAGTTGGGCTCGCTCCGCTTGCGCACCAGGAAGGCTCCATCACGCGGGACTCTCATCAGCATGTGCTCAGCCTGCAAGCGGGAAAGGTTCGCGTGGAACCACCTTGGAAGCAAAACAACATCACTGAAGGGTGACCTGTGTCCCTACCCAACTGATACCTCAAAATGTTCAATAAAGTTACACTAAACACTTATCATTACTGTGCCCAGACAGGCGATACTGCAATGGAGCTGAAGGGAGACATATATCTCTACCCAACTAAAACTTTAAAATGTTCACTAAAGTTTCAGGGAAGAAGCAGAATATTTATCTGGCTGTTTTCTGAAAAGCTCCATAGTGGTGTGGCTGGTGGAAGAAAGGTGTGCATTAACAAGAATTAGTTTAATTTAATGAGATGGGAAGCAAGTCAAGAACTCCCTGACATGGAGTCAAAAAGACAACAACATCCGGAAGTGTTGATATGGATCTTAAACTTCCTAATCACAACAGGTACATCATTTATATAAAGCATCCGTTCTGAGCAAACATTCATCCAGCACACGGCTTATTAAAATCATTTCTGTCGAGCAGCTCCATTCTCTATACATGTCTCAAAGCAGCAGTTTAATTTATAAACATGATTCCTGGCACATATTATCTGTTTGCTTGCCTTGCCTCCCAGGAAATATGTTCACATATGCATTTCCTGGGTTATTCCTGTCACTACAGAAAGCAGCTAGTTGGTTGTTGACAGGAAAGACAGCCCTGATGGGGTGGGGACAATTCAGTGGTTGTGACCATAAAGATGCAAGATTATCTGAAATCAAGGCCTGCAAACAATGATTTCATTAACCTGAAGTAGTACCACGTAAATGTTTGTAATATCACGTGTTTCTTTGTACACAGAAGAACTAGTTTTTCTACTTGACTTGTCTCTCTGGCCCAAACAATAAGAGACACCCTACACGTGACATATTAACTAGTATTTTGAATAGTCTACCATTCTTTTAAAATTTGAAAGAATATTTAATCATGAAAAGCTTATCCCTGCCCCACTGAGCCTGGCATATGGTTGTATCTGTGGGGTGATGGGGTTTATTCTGCCTGTCGACTCACTCCTTGCTCTCGTGTGCATTGGGCTGGGGCACAGGGTCGCTCAGTCTCATCTCAAACTCGTTGCAGCGCAAGGGCACCTCGCGGTAGTGGCAGATCAGGCTGTAGAGGCTGTCAAAGACCAGGTTATCTGTCAGGTAGAACTTTGTGACACCGGCCTCCTGTCGCGAGTGTATCCGGCAGTGCTGGACTCGGCTAGACCTCCTGCAGCAGAGAGAGAAGGGGGTACACTGGGGTCAGACCACACAGGACAAACCGAGAACTCCAATCTACTGAAAACAAACATAATTTTATCATGTTTTCTATAATACTGTTGTTTGTTTAAAAACATACTCTATTTCACACATTTTCATTAACCTATAATGGCATTGCTGTGGCATGTTACAAGGTAATTAAAAAGACAAACAGATTACTTGGGTATCTAGTGTAGAGTACAAATCAAAGGCGGTTATGATGAGATTGTACAATGCACCGGCGAGACCGTGTTTAGAGTACTGTACTCAATTCTGGTCACCACAGCACCAAAGGGACATTGTGGTCTTGGAGAGTCCAGAAAAGAGCGATCATACTAATCCCAGAGCGGAACAGACTGAGGGAAGGCTTGATTGAGGTATTTAAAATCTTGATGATGCACAAAGCCCTTGTGTGTAACTAGAAGTATGTTGTGATGGTCTTTAGCGCAGAATATATAGCTATGAGCCATGAAGAGCTCAAACTATTTTAAATTTAGTTTAAAGGGTGTGATGAAAAATGGAAACAAAGCCAGAACTGGAAACCAACATACGTGGGTAAGAGATTATTACATTTTCCACAGCCTATTTCTTCTTCCTTTAAGCTCTACTGTTGGAAAAGAGGTCAACACACACTGACAGCTATTCACATCTCTAAAGACACTGCTAGACAATAAACACACTTCAACCGAATGACACAGTGGCCCTATTCTAAATCCATTGGATGATGTTGTATTTCTAGGATCACTGACCCTCCCTCCTCTCCCACCCTGGTCACCCTTGTACTCACCAGAAGGACAGGGTAAAGTCTCCCACAAAGGTCTCACTCTCCCTCACCAGGAATGTTCCATCCTTGCCCCCACTCTCCCCGCAGTACTCGTGGAGAAGCTTCTCTGCGATCTGCCTCCCGTCGCGCCCTCCGCCCAGCTTCCCATGAAACCACTTCTCATTGAAGTGCAGCTCGTTGTTATTGGACTCCTGCAGAGGGCGTAAGAGAGGTCAGTGCCTCGTTTTAGCTCCATGATAATGTCACAGTATGATATGTATGGCAATATGCAGGTTGTGATATGATATGCATCACAACACATGTGACGGTCCTGATGGGCTACTTGTATGATACATGGTAAGATCAAACGATCATTTAATGACTAATGACTATTTTGTTAAAAGACAAAAATGAAAACATAGGGATATACATGATATATCATGCAAAAAAGGATTATATTATATTATATATATATATATATATATATATATATATATATCTATATATATATATATATATATATATATATAATATTTAACAATGAATGAATACTTATGACTGACATATTAACTAAACAACCTATATAGATCGTAAACGGATCGTAAAGAAGGGAAAAGTTATACTGCGGACTTTTCTGTCTTCCTTCCCTCACTGAGGATATACCCTCATGTATCCTCATTTTCTTCCATTTTCAATTGAGCTGAAAACATTTTCAATGTTGAAATGAGTTATGATTCCCATACTTATATTCACTCGTACATATGATTGCAAGCACTCAGAGTCCTCCTCCAGCCTCCCTGCACTTCAACCAACACAAGCATTATTCAAAACTGCACGCATGTGTATCAATCCTGTACTTTACCAAAACACAACAAGAACGGATAGTCAAGGGAGTAGCAATCAAACCACAAAAGGCTAATGTCAAATAAATTATAATTAGGCTCACTACTTTTCGATATTAATCGAAAACGTCGAATTCCCACCTCCTCCCCCACCCCCAAAGAAAAGAGTTTGACTGAAATAAATTTATATACGATAAACGACGGCAAACCACTCGCTATTTTTTATTTTCTTACCAAAAATAATAATTTCTAAATCCTCTATCGTGTAGTTTTTATATTTGCTGTCTGCCCCGTCTCCGTTCCGCTCTGAATGCCTGAGGGTCGCTGTCAGTCATCTCAGCGGTGCGTTAGTACTGTAGTTTCACCCGGTTCTGACAGATCTCGTTGACTGAAGCAGTGCTAGAATGCTCCCATTTGCCAGCTACAGCGCCTCTCATTCTAAGTGCCTTCTTTTTGCCATAAAGGTCTATGTAATACACTTTTATGTGCTGCATTTACTACGGTTTATTTGAGACAATTTTTTAATTTATAGCTCAACTGTGACCAAACGTTATTTCAATTAGAATGTCGGTAACCATGGTTTTGTTGCATGTTGAAAATGATAAAGGGTGGGGGCGGGGTTTAAATCATAAAGGTCGATTTCACCCATTCTATGCTTGAATTGAAAAATAACGATGGAAAAAAATAAAACCGGTAACTTATTTCTAAAATAAACGTCGATATTAATCAGAGTATATGGAGTATACACTTAAGCGGGTTGGTGATCTGCCACCCCAGTTTTTGTTATAAAATATTATTGTAAAGGGAAAAGAAATGCATTATAAGAAAACACAGAACCATCAGTTTATATACTTTATTTAAACGTACAGTAAATGGTAAACATGCACAGTGATGCATATTAAAAAATACCCCTTTTTATTTTTGAAGAACTAAATGGAAATAATTGTTACTTAAATTCTGTATGTTCATTGTAGACAATTTACCATATTCATTCTGAAAACTATGCATTCATAGTCTCTTTGAAAACTGAAAAGAAATCGTTATCGGCATACCTTTAACAAATACTGTGTTCATTTTAGTACATCATAGGCTTTTACAGTCTGTTAATGAAAATACTTTCAGTGTCCTTTTTGCAGCCATTTTAGTGAGGGAAAGTGTTGAAGGCGTTCATGTTCTTGACATTGGGTCCGTTAACATCAGTTCACAATGCACATGCTCAGTTAACTGCATATAAAGTATTACAGCTCTACAGTAAAACGGGAACATACACAATACTGCAGTACTTTAATGGTGCAGCATTGGTCATGGTTTTGAACTTTGGAATTAAATAAACTTAGGCAGGCTATACACTTAAGTGGGGCGGACTGTACTACACAATTAGCACATTCCTCTTACTCTGACCATTAAGCGATCCTTCACACTTTATCAGTCAGGGCTGGAGTCCACACATCACTTAGTGATATAAGAACATAAATCCAAACTCATTTCACCATTAAAGACATTGAAAAAGCCTTCTAGTCAAGTGGACACTGAATTTATTATGTTTCTTTAAGTATTTCTGGTAACAGAATTTAAATAATGGCCGCAAATTGATAATTAATTCTGACCGAATACCACATGAATATCATATGCACTCCCTCTGAGTGCTGAAGTAATTCATTTTGAATTCAGCCCTGTTAATTAAAGTGGATTTAATTACCCGTATTCATTTCAGTTCCTTTGTAACAAATGATGTTGACCACATGTATCCGGCCTGCATTCATGCATGAATTAACAGGTCTCACTATCCCCTGGTTGGCGAGTAACAGGAGGGTATGAATTACTGAAGAATAAACAGTGAATTCATTAGGAACGGATGGAGGGGAAAGGGGAACCTAAATGTTTTTAAATCATGATGAATTAACAGGGCTGAATTCAAAATGAAAGGCTCAGAAGAAGTGTGTAAGATGTGCAGGTGTTATTCCTGTGCTATTGTCATAATGTGTAGCCATTGTTTTAAAGTGTTACCGTATTTCTAAACAAGGCACTATTGAGTCTATAATAGTTCTGGATGATGGTTCACAGAATACCTCCTTGTGCTCCTCTTCCTCCTCCTCGTCTGTGCTCTGGTAGCACGACGTCTCCTCAGAGTAATAGATCTTATTGCTGGTCAGCACAAAGTAGTGAGGACTCCAGTTCTGAAACACAGAGAAGGGAGGCATTAGAGGCAATAGCAGGGCTGTGCAGATACTTGCCTTTTCTGAGTAATTCCCTTTAACATGTTTTGTGTGGGCAGGTATTAAATGAAACCGAAAAAAGCCTGTTAAAAACGTGTTCATTTCACAACAAGAAAGGCTGCCTTTCCCTCATTTGCCTTCATCTATAGAATTTAGTACAAATCAATGCAATGAACTTTCACATTGTGTCATTTAAGAGCTCTGATTGGATTTTCTACCGGGAGATGTATTTGTTTGTCAAGTTGATGCTGAGATAAAATATTCCCCAAGATCCCATAACTCTAAGCAGAGATGTTGCACACATTGCAGATTGACACATTTCAATGGAAACCGGAAGTGAAATCTAAATCATTTTACAAGAAATAGATAAAAGCAGATAAAACATGGCTGGCTTTAGTTGGTTTGATCAGGTTCTATAGTGAATCACACTGTCAGATTGTTATTGTACTTAACAATTGTGTTGACGAGGGAACACTTTGTTGTGTGTTTGGGTGAAATTGACTTTTGAAAGTAATTTTATTCTATTTAAATGAATACCTAACAGCTTAAAACAGGGAAAAAAGGGAAACATCTGTGTATCTGCACAGCCCTAATAAATAGCAACTCTGTTTATAGTGTCTGTTTATATAACAGCCAGCAACAGTTTTGCTTTAAAATCCACTGCATCCAGGCCGGACAGCATTACTCAGCCACAAGCTCCTGATGGCAGTCCATTGGCGGCAGCATAAGTTACAATTTGTATAAACACAGCAATAAAAAAAAAATAGATATTAAATCAACAAGAATACAAGTCAGTTATTAAATGGTTTGTAAATAATAAATACCAAATGCTGTAACAGATTTGTGGAGCCATTCGGAATTCAGAGGATTCTAAAATATCTTGTTTTCTGCTGCAGGAGCCTCTTCTAAAAATGTTCCCATGCCATGCCTCTCCAGGCTTCACAAATGTACGCTTCACCATGATTTCAATGTGATTTAGTACAACCTTGCTGTGCTTTTACTATGAGAAACTTTTATAAGGGATGGGTGGTAGGGTGGGTTGCAGTCAGGAAGAACAGACGAAGAGTACTAAGGAGAGATACAGGGAGAGAGGGGCAGTGAGGACACAGCGGTGGAAGGAGAGAGAAAGAGAAAAGATAGAAGGACAGGGGTGAAAGGACAGAGGGATTGAAGGACAGAGAGATGGAAGGACAGGGGTGGAAGGACAGAGGGTTGAAAGGACAGAGATGGAAGGACAGAGGGGTGGAAGGACAGAGGGACTCACATGATCGATGGGGTCTTCCAAGTACAGGATTCCGTTCTTGATGGAGTTGCTGATATCATTCTCAGAGCAGCTGGCTGAAGACACCTCCTCATACATGTTCCCTTCCACCAGCTTCTTGTGCTGCGAGTACAAGAGAGTCTTCTCAAAACACTTCAAACCTTCAAACAGCCTTCTCAACCCACTCTATACTGAACTACAGCCTTCTCAAACCACTCTACACTGAACTATAGCATTCTCAACCCACTTTACACTGAACTATAGCATTCTCAAATTACTCTACACTGAACTATAGCATTCTCAACCCACTTTACACTGAACTATAGCATTCTCAAATTACTCTACACTGAACTATAGCATTCTCAACCCACTTTACACTGAACTACAGCCTTCTCAAACCACTCTACACTGAACTACAGCCTTCTCAACCCATTCTACACAAAACTACAGCCTTCCCAACCCACTATACTGAACTACACAACCCACTACAATAAGCTACAGCCTTAACCCACTCTACACTGAACTACAGCCTTCTCAACCCACTCTACACTAAACTACAATCTTCTCAGCCCACTAAACTGAACTAACGCCTTCTCAACCCACTCTACACTGAACTACAACACTCCCAACCTACTACACTCAGCTACAGCCTTCTCAGCCAACTCTACACTGAACTACAACACTCTCAACCCACTACACTCAGCTACAGCCTTCTCAGCCAACTCTATACTGAAATACAATCTTCTCAACCCACTACACTGAACTACAGCCTTCTCAACCCACTACACTGAACTACAACCCTCTCAACCCAGTTCAAATATTCAAATCTGGACTCACAAACAAGCTTCAACCACTCCACACTAAATTACAGCTACCTTCTGCCTAAAACCTCCTGCCCTACCCTGCTCTCCAAATTTATCCTATCCTATCCTGCCCTGCCCTGCCCTCCCCTCCTGCCCCGCCTCTCTACCCTGCCCTGCCCTTCACCTTCCTCCCCCTGACCTGTCTCCAACACTACCCTTCCATCTTCCTCCTTTCCTCTCTCCTACCCTCCTGCACATCCACCTGCCCTGCCCCTCTACCTTGCCCTGCACCCTACTCCCCTTTCCTGCCCTCTTGCCCTACGCCGTTACCTTGATGATTATCTTCCTGCGGAGCTGGTATGGGGTGGGGAGCTCATCTGCGTTGATGTCCACTGGCTTGGTGAGCAGCATGTCTCCAAAGACCTTCTTGAAGAGCAAGGCCATGTTCCTCTGCTGGACCACGCTGCAGTGGTCCTCGATGGACAGGATGACAGGAAACCTGGGAGCAGTGTGACAAGCTAATGACTCCAACAAGCTGGGGCTAATAAGCAATGCAAGCTGATGGAAGACTTCAATAAAAGCAGCCCTCTTTTAACTAATCACGCACATCACAGCTGGTTTCATATGCCACCAATCAGCACTGATCTTGAACTGTATTACCTTACCTAGTCTAAGATTAGTGGTATATAGAGGCAATGTAAGCAGATTAAAATGATTTCAGGACAGATCTTGATTCTCTGATGCTGTCAGCTTACCCCTTAATAAAACTACTACTCTATACCCTGTACCCCTATACTCTACAAAAGCAAAGCAAACCATAATAAAGAATAATGAAAGCATGGGGAAGCACAGGTGATATAATAAACAGCATAAAGTATTGTAGATCTATAATTTTAAAGACTCAATCATAAGCTATATATATATATATATATATATATATATATATATATATATATATATATATATATATATATATATATATAGTATAGTATAGTAGAACTAAAAATAGTACTGCCGCGTTACTGTTCAAGTGGAGCAGGGTAAACATTTCTAATTGGACCCCCGACTGCTGGCTGTTTCGATGGAGACTCACTCAGAGGTGACGAAGGCCTGCTCTTTGATGGTGTACAGTACATCCAGGAACTTGATTTTGGATGTCAGAGTGTGTCCATGGTAGATGATGGGCAGGTCATCTGGCCCGTCCCAGCAATCCACTGGAAAAGAACAAGAGCCAGTCAGCTGGAGGCTGTACTGCAGCTATGTATATTTACCAGCTGTTTGGTTTGCATTGTCCACCTCATCACTCTGCTCGACCAAACTTTATGGGACAACGGGTTCAAATGAATTCTCATTCCTTTTGTGTAAAACATTCAGTGTTGTGGTACTCTTTATGTTAATTCTTTATGTTAACCGGGCAATACTAACCATCAGCCAGTACTTATGATTGGTATTAGATAATTAGGGCCTACCCATTTCACGGCCGTCAAAACGTGACACAGACCGTGAAACCCATTTTGCACCGTGAAAACTGTCTATGTTATGTACATTCACCCTGTTACATGTTCCTGGTGCAATTGTTAGCTTGTTTCAATTTAAAAAAGAAAGTTTGTCATGAACTGGACAATATTTATTCACTGACACTAAAGACAATAACTGTGCTCTACTAACTGATTGGTAGACACGGGCATCCGGGTGTCCGGGTGTAAAATGAGTGTCCAAAATAAATCAAAAAGTGTTACAATCATTACTGCAGCTGATCATGTAAAATAATTTAGAAGCCAAATATATACCAAGTAGTATTATGAGCAGAAAAATACAGTAAA